>NW_010429927.1:3453-20108 GCF_000710305.1 Buceros rhinoceros silvestris | reverse complement strand
ATATATTTTTATATATATATATTTTATATATGTATATATGTATATGTATTATTAAGACTGCAATGGAATTCTACATATTACATTGTTTCCAGAGTGTAATATAATGATCCAGATTTCATGCCTCTTTTCCATTCCCTGCTCTTGAGGCATTTAACTGATCACGTATACAACATCATCACAATTAATTTAAAGGGGGTCTGCCTTTACTGGAAAATGTACAGCTGAGGGTCTAGATACTGTAATTTCATGTATCAGGTTGAACTGACACATTGGGATCTCACTTCACAACAGCAACTGCAAAATTATGCATAAACAAAGATGAGACTACTTATAAATGAAAACTGTTGCTTTAAAATATTCTTTTCAATGCAATAGAAGTCAAGACAAAAAAGTAGAACTTTCCAATGCCTGAAGTATGACACTAAATAATAGCTTAGGGTTTACCATTTGGAAGATAGACCAGCTGCAAAACAGAAAGCAAGACCCAATTCAAAATAAAATAGTGCCAACTGCCCATTTTTAATTTAATTTAATAATAATAAGCTCCATTTCAAACACAGCTCTCCTTGGAAGCAGAAGCATCCAGGAAACTGCATATCCATGGTGTTGGAAAAGGCCCACGATCAAAGTTACCTATTTCCTTGGCAGGTACCAAACCATGACTTTTCCACATAAAAACAGTCAGGATCAGCTACACCATATATGTGACAACTTGGAAATATTCTTAAAACCTGCATATTTCAAATGCAGTGTGAACCACCTCAGACACACTGCTTCATTTCAGAGACTGAAGCAGAGCTCAGACCCTGAGAACTTAGCTGCTATCTGCCCACGTCTGCCAGACACCAATATCAGCAGTCTGGAATCTCTGTGCCTTCAGGTTTTTTACATTTTATACTCCAGTTTGCTTCAGCTTTTACACCCAAGAAAAGGAAATGTCAGTACATGCTGACCAAAGAATGCCCATTCTACCATGTACCGTTTGTGAAATCTGATCTCCGATATCCCAAGCGAGTAGCTATTACTATGAGATTACTACTATCTCACTGACCTGAACGTAATAGTCTGCAAAGGTTCGTATTTTGTAATCAGTTAGTACTCTTCCACCACAATCACCCAAATCAAGGTTAATTGTTTTTCCAGAAATGGTAAGATTTAAGTACCTAAAATACCAGTTTGAAAAGTTACCTAGAGCACATTAATTTACCTATAAGGTAATTTCAGAGTTTTCAAAGGACTGCAAACCCCAGAGGTCTTAATAGAATTCTGCCTGCTGCTGTATTTGGAGAGACGTCGAATAGTTTTACATTCATTTTCAATCTGAGCACTCCCATTCCAAACAAGGAGGAATAATACAGATTTCAATGAGTTCTGGCTCAAACATTTTAGCATCTGTACAGGAAAAAAGCACAGCATACCTTCCTGTTTTTTCAGGCTATATTTTAGTCAACAAGTTTTTTTTTTTTAATTAGAAACAATTGAAAGTTGGAAAACGTCTATTATCAGTTACTTGCACCAAGGTTTAAATGAAATCCAGAGATACATTTTGATTCTTTAATACTTTTTTCAAAAGGTTTTTGTTTTCTTGGAACAAAAATAAGATGTGATACTCAATTTCTGCTTGATGAAATGATTTCATGCTTCAGTCACTGATAATTTAGATAATTTGCAATTCAATAAGTTCAATTACAGTTACATTTTATTATTACAAGTATACTTTAAGTGGCTTTTTTCAGCCTTTTCATATAGAAATGTGAAGTTGCAACTATCTAATTTTATATGGCAAGCCTCAAATATGTACTGTAGTCCAAATGATAAGTCTGCATAAAGAGAAATCATTTTTAATCAACAATTTTAATCTGTTTTCCACAAATGATACAATCAGCTGCTCCTTTTCTCTCAAAGAAAACTGAAGTTTCCCATGCAAGGTTTTCCCAGCCATACCTTATGGATGATCTAATTAGATTTTGGAGTAGAATATGATTCAATAGATTTGAAATTAAGTCTTTATGCAGTTTTTTGAGAGTGGTCATAGGATTTTCCTTTCTTTAAGCTGACTTTTAAAACATTTGTTGTATTAATTTACATAACATTCCTACTCTGTAATTCACTATATTGCAAAACAGTTCTTTTTAAAGTTCTTTTACTCTTTCAATTGAATAAGAAAATCACTATCAGATCAGAGTAGGTCAGAGCACAGTACAGCCCAGTTCAGCATCTCCTCTGAAAACAGTTGATACCAGATGCTTCAGAAGTTGTTTAGAAAACCTTAGAAAATTCTGGAACAACTTGATTACACAAGTTTTTTAGTTGGGTTTTTTTTTTTTTGTAAGTACCTTCAGAGACTGGTTCCTTTAATTTAAGTAATTTAGGAAATATCTTATTTTCTCTATTTCCTCTCTGTGTATCACCCAACACTTACAGAAAACACAGGCCGTGTGACCATGTCACTTTTAAAAATACTGAAGTGAAGCTCTGTCACCAAGCATTCCAAATTTGTGTCTTACATATCACCATGAGCAAAGTCCATCTAATAGACAGAAAATGTTCTACTCTGAGACAACCCACTTTCGATCATTCTTTCTTCGCAGTAAATTGTTAATAATTGTTAATAATGTTCCCTATAGTATTGGAAAAATCAAACATGAATACACATACCTAGAAAATACTTTGAAAAAACAGGTGATTAAAGAAAGCCTGCTTTCTGCAGTACCTAGTTCCACTAGCAGGAAAATGGGCTGTTCAAGAGCTTCTATTTCTGGGAAACGTCTTGTGAACAGCTAACGCACTGCCACCAAGATATTCAGTGACAGTGGCTATTTGTTTACCTGACTAGCAACCGAACAAACCCTACCTGGAGACAATTCATCTTGAGTCTTGAATCTTTGCTATGTTTTACATTAATACAGCATGCCATGGAGTGACAAGGCTGCCCTAATATTCCTGGAGATCCAGATTTCAGGAATGGGATTGAAGGTTAGAAATGCTAAGCTTAGATGCAAAATGTTTTAATGCACTATTTGGAATCTAAGAACAAGGAAAACCGTCCATAAGGACATTCCTATATTTCACCTGTATTTGAGATGACCCTCAGACTCTCACTTGAATTCCACTAGATTTTTTCCACAATAAAATCACATCAAACTGTTAGCCTGCTAGTTTCAGCCCACAATAATGTGCACAATAGGAAACAGAATTATGGAATTACATGGTCCTGCTCAAGCAGGTCCAGAGAAGGGCCACAAAGATGATCAAGGGGCTGGAGCACCTGCCCTATGAAGACAGGCTGACAGAGTTGAGGTTGTTCAGTCTACGGAAGAGAATGCTCTAGGGAGTCCATATGGTGGCCCTTCAGTACTTAAAGGGGCCTACAGGAAAGATGGGGAGGGAGTGGAGTGATAGGGTGAGAGACAACGGTTTTAAACTGAAAGAGGGTAGATTTAGGTTAGATACAAGGAAGAAATTCTTCACAGTGAGGGTGGTAACACACTGGGACAAGTCGCCCAGAGAAGTTGCAGGTGCCACCTCCCTGGAAGCGTTCGAGGCCAGGCTGGATGGGGTTTTGAGCAACCTGGCCTGACAACGGTTTTAAACTGAAAGAGGGTAGATTTAGGTTAGATACAAGGAAGAAATTCTTCACAGTGAGGGTGGTAACACACTGGGACAAGTCGCCCAGAGAAGTTGCAGGTGCCACCTCCCTGGAAGCGTTCGAGGCCAGGCTGGATGGGGTTTTGAGCAACCTGGCCTAGTGGAAGGTGTTCATGCCCATGGCGCAGGGTGTTGGATCTAGATGATTTTTAAGGTCCCTTCCAACCCAAACCATTATATGATTCTGTGATACTCTGATCCTATGATTATGGTTATTTTAGCTTCCCAGTTCTCTGGGAAGTCACTAGCAAACAAAACAGTTCAGCAGTTATGAAAAAAAGATTTTTTTCACGTAGTAATGACGATGTATGTAAGCCCAAATACATATTGTTCCGTAAAAACAACAACCAAATGATTTATTGGTTTTTGTTTTATGAGATGTGCTTCAGCATGCCTAATACAGGTACTTAGCATATTGATTTTAGGTTGTTAGTGAGCCAGTTCACTTAAAAGAAATACCTAAGTTCCCTATACAGTCAATGGAGACAGGAGGGTGCTTTGGATGACTTTCACTGGTAAGACAAATTTGCCTCAGTTTAGGTACCAAATAATTTTACTTCTGAGTGGCTTCTTTGTAAATTTGCTACCCAGAAGCCCGTCCTTGAAAACAGAAGACATGAAACAGTAATACAGGCACTTATCTTTGATGGTCCAGGCTGAAATTCGACTCCCTTTTAGCACCCGTAGCAAGGAGTTGCTGCGTAGAGAGGCAGGCACAGTTTCTGTGTGTCTCCCTGCTTTTGTTACACGCCTGTGTATCAGGTATAACAGTTCTGGAGAACGTATCTCCTAGCCTATTTCTTACACCCCCAGACCGACTGCCTTTGTTTCGCTAAGGCTGTAGTAATATCCCTGAACATCTTGGGCCCAGTAACTAAAACCATCAGTGCATCTGAGGTTCATCTCTCTGCCTTCAGAGCTGGCTCTGCACTCTGTATTTTTCTCTCCAGCGCTGGCCAGATCAGAAAAGTCACAACTTCCCCCTTGTCACCTCTGCCAGTGTGTATTGGGAATACAGAAATAGGAAATACACCTACATCTTCTTACAAATGCACATAAATTTGATTTTAATACGGTGTTACACTGTAATACAGTCAATGCCTGGCCTGCAACCATGTCTCTGATGTAAGAAGGACAGATCATATTAAAAATAATGAAAGAAGGAATTAAATTCTTCCAGGGAGACAAAGGAACCTTAGAGTACTTACAGTGTCAGAATACAGCAAGAACTATCCTAGAAGAGTAAGAGGGCAAGACTGGGACCACATGGATGGGTGTTATCTATCAACGTCAGAGGCAGAAAATCAAAGCACCCATGATGTGTATGATCCCAGAGGACAGCAGAAATCTGTATGGTCCTACTGAGAGCTAAGAAGAAAGTGTTGTGGGCAGCCTGACAACAACACTGCCTATTGCTGTTTCTGCTGTGCTCAGAGAAACAGGGCTTCAGGCACATTCTCTGGAAGCAATGAGGACTCTTTCCAAGAAGTACCTGGATATTCTTCCTAACGGGAACTATCCATTAAGGTCTTGAAGAATAAGAGCTGTCAAAAGCAGTGTGTCTGATAATTAGTAATTGTATAGCTCCACTTAAGTACTTTACAACAGCTGCTAGTGCTTTCTAATATGATCCTAGATCTTACAGGAATGTTATCAAAAGCTAGTCATAACACCAATGACATTTTTACCAGTGATCTTCCACATGCCATGATATAAACCATCTGATGAATGCTTTTAGTCTCACCTTTGTGAGTGTTCTCCACTTCATTACATCTGGAGTGTCATCTGCATCTACTCTCTGCTTGAAGCGTCTAGGTCGTTTTACTTCTCTTTATAAATCAGACATTTATTTAAGACTAAACAGAAACCTCCTAAAAAGGTATTTTGATGAAATTAATAGTTTGATATTAAGAATCCAATTTTCTGGTGCAATTTATATGACACAACTTTTCCAGCAAAATTGATTTTCAGCAATCATTAGTTGTTCCAGGTGTTTTCAGAGTTCTCGATCATAAAGAAGTTATAATTGATACTAGTTTATGTGGCACCCAACAAGGCTAAATGCAGAAGTGAAGATTCTGTAACTTGTGTTATGCAAGAGGCCAGATTTTTACTGATCCTAATATGTAGTAATTTAATGATTCTTTCTCATGGCTTTAAAAAATTTTTAAGTGTACCATAAGTTTTCTCTTATCTTCTGCTTTAGGTAAAAACTAGATAAGATAAAAAGATTCCGGAAGCTCAGTCTAAACAGTTGCTCAACTGTTTCTTAGATCCAAGTTACTATCTAGTAGATATTTTCAGTATTGATTTTAATTGCAGGGAAATTAAATATAAAGCAATTACAGTGCTGGGCAGAAACATAACAAACTCATATTACCTGCTTTATCTCATTGAAACAGATATTTTTGAGTATACAAGTTTTCTAATGAAGCATCCTCCAAAAATCCCAGTTGTATCATTCTGCTACGATAAGATTAAACTAAATCTCCATAAACTAGATGCCTTATATTTTGAAGCAGGGAAAAGCATTACTTTCTAAGTGTGTTTCAACTGCCACAAAACAGATTTAGTAACTAAAATTGTGGATGGTGTTACAGTAATGAGCTCTCACAGATTTCCATGTCAAACATTCCTACTGCAAGTCTTTCTTCTCCCACTTCCAAGTCTCATCCCTTCTGGTGATTCTGATTTCCTTCTCATATCTTAGCAAATGCCCAAAGCAAGCTCTTGGTACAACTCAGTTCCTACCATATTAATGAAAGAATTGAGACCACTGCCAGTGGGATTGCACGTGAAATGGCTAAACCAGTGTGAGAAAACTTTCTCCCTTCCTTTCCTCATTCTGACACATACAAGGTTAACTGTAATATACTGATATACTTTGTTGGTGTGTTCTTTCTACTAACTCAATTTTTAGAATAGATTTTTTTCCCTTAAAAAAAAATTCCAAGTATTTAATAGGCATTTTCTTGTATGCTGAATGCCCAGTGCCACACTTAGCAAGAACAATGCTGCACATTTATTAATTATTAGTATTTGGAAGAAGTACAAGGCAGAACAAAATACATGGATGAGAGGAGCACAATTATGCAAATGAAGATTAACAGCTGATGGGGGCATTTAGGAGTTTGGTCCTTTCTGAAGAGCTTTAGGGCAAAGTTTTCAACTAAGCTATGGCATTGCCTGTTATTTTGTGCATGCTTTGATAAAGTCAGTTTCTGCTGGGACAGATAAACCTGAGCCTGTAGCCCAGGGGATATGTTGAGAGCAAAGCTCTCTTCTCTTCTAACCCCACAGAACAGGGATGGACAGCATAATAAATCACCAAGACTAATGCTCAGAGAACAGGGTAAAGTTAATTCTTTCTTTTCTCCAGTGCAGTAATAAATTAAAGCAGTCAAACTGCAAAATGGAAGTGCAGAATGGGAAGACTATTTCTGGTCATTTAAGACCTGATCCACAGTTTTTGGAGAATTTTTCCTTATGTTCTTGTGTTCCTTTTAATTTCTTTTCATCATTTTCTGGCTTCATCATGCAATCTACTTTCTGCCAGAAGTGTAATTATCAAAGGGACTCAGGAAGGAATGCTGGCTCTTCACTATACTTTAGCTTCATGGGGACTGGAAAATCTCTTTTCACTGTGATGCCCCGATCAATGTCTCTAATTTTAGCTGGCTAAAAAAGCAAGCGGCATTCACTACAGTCTTTTAGAACTCAGGAAGATCTGGTGCCTATTGCACTTCCCACGGATAGCTGGCCAAGATCAGTCAGTGTTATACCTGAGCCCATCTATAACTCAGGGATAAGATGGACGGGTGTCAAGAGGAGCAGGGGGAGGGATATTGACTTACTGCTTCTGTTCTGTTTTTCTGTCCTGGTTTTCAAACTGTTTAGGTGCCTGTGACCATTTCAGCAAACTTGTGTTTTGCAAGCAACATCCCAAGTATGACTATGATATGCCAAGAGATAGTTTTGATAAGATGGACAGCCATTACACATGCTATTGCCTTTGCAAAAGACCTTCAGAAACGGCAGCCAGTCTTGTTATTCAGCACTTGGTCCTATACAAACTAGCCCCAAAAATGCTTCAAACAAGCTGCAGAAAAATTGATCTTACCACTTTCTTTATAATCCTTTCATGGACTGGTCAATAATCCAGTTGCATGTCTCACTGCGCTTCTGAAAGGACTTAAAATAAATCGTGTTTCCAATGCCAGTGAATAATATGCTTTAGGAGGACAAGGACTTAAAAACTTGAAAAGTTGTGATTGAAAACTTATGACCTGAAAACAGGAAGGGAACATCCCTGGGGCGCTGTTGATGTGTGACAGCTTCTGGAAGCTGGCTAGCTGGCACTTTTACCTGGAGGAGTAAGAAAGCTGCTCATACTCAAAGATGTTATTGCCCAGAACCTAGAAAATATTTTGCAGATTAAACAGTGATGCTAAAATAGCCTCTATTCAACATTGCTTATGCCTAAATTCATCTTACTTTTATGAGTGAACTGAAGGACAGTTAATCATATCCCTGTAATGGCCATCTCCTCTCTAGTCTGCTCATTAGCCTTATTTACGTTCTCCTCAGAGGTAGCACTGTAGGTAGTATAAACACTCAAGGTATTTTCTCCAGTTAATGCAAGCTTCATTGTGCATGAGGGATTGCTCACCATGAACCTGTTGGTTGTCTTTCAAGCTTTCACTTGCAGACTTCCCTAGACTCAAAGTTGTTATAGGCCTCTCATATTTTTCTCATACTTTAGTCACATTTCTGGGTGGTCACTGATTCTTGCGGGTTTTTTTTGTAGTAGATTTCCAACTGACATAGCAGCTTCCCTCTTTACCGTCATATATATCTCCTTATACCTTTATCACAATTTTCTTCTTGACTAACTGCCTGTGCTGGAAATAATGAACTGTGATAATGACACTTGGACCTCTATAGATGAGGGTCCCAGTGAGCCCTGACTTTTTCTTCTCTGCTTGCAAAGAAATCTCTCAGTATATATTTTCCTATTGTGAAGTCTGAGGCTATGGGATGCTTGAGGTCTACTAGGTCAGAAGCCAAAGTCCGCACCATGGGTGAGAGCTGCAGAGCATTCCGACTAAGGCAGACTTCTGACAGGGCTTCCTGGGTCTGCCTCCTTCATGGAACAGAAGGTGGGGAACATGGCTGCTCTTTGATGTCCATGGAGATAATCCTTTCTCCTAGCATATTCTGGTTTGTGTGGAACATTTCGCGCTGGTCTAGATGTGGCCCTCTTTTGCCAGTCACAGCATGATGTTTTGGTACACTCTGCTCATCTCATACGTCAGTCCTGGTATGGAAAGTGGTATGGCAGCAAGCAGTGACCATGTTTCTCTCCATACTGGCTTAATATCTGTGAGTAAGTGTTCTCTTTGACACTGTGGCCATGGACCATGCCTTCAAGACATAATAAGCTGTGCCATCCCATGATAGCTCAAGAGAGGTTCTTAGATTCAATCTGAGGAATGATTCTAATGTTTATTTGGCCTCATATTAGGTCATGAGAGAGAGAGAGAAAGATCTGTGCACCAAAGGTCTTCCTACAAAAAGAAATCATGACAACTGAATATATAAGACTTTCTATAGCAGAAGGAAAAAGAAGCATGAATAAATAGGGATAAGAAGAATGGGTAGACTTCAATTTTATTCCTGAAGGCATCTTAAAGTTCTGAGATTGCAGTTTTCTAAAGATGAAAGAGAGCTCTGACATTCCCAATAAATATCCACTTATTCAAAATACTTCCCTGAGGGTAACTGGCCATGTGGCCTGGAGAACTTCGAGCACAATTAAAGGCAACCAGCTGATGTGGAAAACCGGCCATGTGCATCTTAGCAGCTGAAACTAAGTCTAAAATATACTGAGCATATTTAAGAACTCATCTTCAATCTTCAGAATTTGACGCTGAGGACATTAGATGTACTTTTACCTACTCTTGGACTTGCCATCAGGCTACAGGTGGCTCTTAGAGGACTTTCATGGAGTTTTGAGGAGCAATAAGGGGAGTAGTTATTAATCTAGACCAAAACAAGTGCCTAAGGGTTGGACTGAGAGGCAGGGCACCATTAACTATCACAGAACTCTCAAATGGCAGTGTGTTTTCTCTTCCCTGACCTACTTAACAGCTTTAACAGGGTGGCAGTGTCTTTGATTGACTGTATGTACACCAGGTAGCTTTTCTTATAATATTACTGGACCAGCTTCAGGATGGGGAAGCTTAAAATATCCCTGTATGATGAATACTTTTATTAAATTACAAAATGCAAAATTCGACTGAATTGAATTGAATAGCGTGTCTCTTTGCCAGCACGGACTGTTTATATCCTAATATTCTACAGTGAAGGTCTATGACTCATAAGGTAGGTGGCACCCTTCCATGTTATGCTAGAAATGTAACATAGTTTTATCTGCTGTAGAATAGAAACTGGGAGTGCTATTTCAGTATTTTTAGTGAAGTTTGGGAATATATTATTTAAATTCAGTGTACATTTTAAAAATAAACGTGTACCCATAAAACTGCAGACAAGCTAACTAAAATCCGGTTGGTGTCATCCATTGCTGCTGTTGAGTGGTGTGTCAACAAATGCAATAAGATGACCACAAATCAAGTCCACCATTAGCTTTTAGACCATGCAAGTTCCCCAGAATTGCCAGGAAACTGGAAAGTCAGGAAATCTCTTCATCTCAGTGAATCTCAGCTGCCTTAAGCATTGCAACAAAGTATGTCTGGCTGATTGAAAACTTGGAACAAAGACACCCATGATTCACCGGTTCCAGGTTCTCCAGTCAGCCTGTTGAAATGGTCCAGTAAGAAAATTGGAATGCTGAGGAGGTCCAGCCAATTTGTAACAGTTGGTAACACACATTAATATTTTATTTCTACTCTTTTCTATATGTTTCTGTTTCTGAAACATACTTTCAGAAATGTCATTCACCCAGTAGATTCACCAGGTAGAATATAACTGATTTTTTTCTGTCAACACGAGAGGGAGCACAGGCACATCTATCAAATTGACACAGTCTCTGCACTTGATGAGCTCAGTGGAATGAGTCTTCCACCTCCAGTTTTTGTAACGCCAGTGAGTGATGAATCAGAGATATTTTAGAACAGCTGAAAGCAATTCAAGGTGAGAGAACCAAGAAGACGGGTATTCGCTACTCAGAACTATAAATAAACTTTTCAGCACTAAGACTCCTCCAAAGCTATTTAAATAGGCTAGAATTTTATGGATTGCTATTCCCTAAAGAAAGGAACGCTGTCTGTATTTTAAAGTGTGTCATTTCATCATTGATGCAGTCATACAGACAGCAGGTAGGACTTTGGCCTTCACAACCACAGTAAATCCTTGCTCCTTATGCTATTGATAGGATTTCCAGAACGGAACCTGTGTTTTCTCTTTTTAGAATTGGAGGAATTAATTAAGTTGATGCCATTTTTCACAGTGAATCGTGTTCTTAGAAAGGCTAATGACTCAAGATACTAACTTGCAATGACATTAATACACGTTTACTTGATGAGTAGGTACATACTCGAAGTCACACAACATTTCAGCAGAAAAAAGTGACTCACGATTACTATACAGATTACTAAATTGTAATTGTAATTTCCAGATAATGACATATAAAGTTTTCCGTATGTGATGTGAGAGACAGAAAATAACTTGTAAAAGAAATGAAGGCTAGCCCCTATTTTCAGACACAACCATATCAGCACTATTGGTAACATCAGCAGTTTGGCTGGATTTGCACAGATCAATACAAGAATGATTGAAGACCTCAGTGGATTTCAGCACTTCTGAAGGGCAGAGATTAAATGGGCATCAGCCATAATTCCACTAAAAGAAACAAACAAAACTAACAGAGAAGTAGCCAAATATTCTTGGTTGATCTATGATAGCCATGCAAAATAAACAAAAGGTAAACTAGATATAAAGGTAAAATTTAAAGGTAAATAATAGTGTTTGTCTTGTACGCTAAAGTAATGGTACATTATGAAGAAAGCATTTTTTCTCTCTGACAGAACATTTAACACATCAATAGTAAAACATATTCCCGGACATTGTGTGGACGAATTCTATGGCTTAAGTATAGTGATTTTGATGGACTTGATTTATGCCAACATATCCAAATCTAAGATACTTATGTAAAGGTCAGGTCAGAAATATGACTGATCATATGATGAGAGAATGAAACAAAGGAAAAAATATTTTACTGTCCTGTTAATCTTTCCATAAAATATGAATAAACCTTCAGAACACATCATGTGCAAAGACAGAAAAGCAAACTGCCATGTCTGAACTTTTCTTGTAGTTATTGTAAATCCAAAATGTTCTTGATCACTGATAAAACATACCTACATGGTGAGAGAAGAACTTCAAATCTTAATTTCCAAAGAAGTTTCTGACAAAGAGAAACCAAAAGAACTGAAGTTCTAAGCAGTAACTGCTCATTGTCTTTCTTGAAATGTCCAGTGTCGGGGCACTTCAAAACACTCGAAATGAACATCAATTCTTTCATCATTCATGTGTAATAAATAACACTATTCTATCATTTGATAGTGAGATACTACCCATTAAATACGAATGGCATCATCAACTCTATAAGGAAAAAAGGAGGATATTGTTCTTGATATATCATTTCATTGACGTCAGTGTATGTGCATCTTTTTATGTTTATCATTAAAATATCCGCAAAGAAACCACCAAGAATGTAAAAAGTAGCAGCATGAATGCAGGTGATACTGCTTTGTAATACCCACAACATATTTAAATCATTCTTTGTGAATACATTCTTTAATCAATTTACTCAGCTTTTCTATCTGCAAAGTACTTTTGATTTAATCATGACCTTTGTTGCATGTTTATTATTCAGAAAACATGTGAATTGAATTCTGCCTGGGAGAATTATTCTTCCTGCTTATCTTCTTTCTTTTGTTATTTTTTTCCTGGTTATCTGCCTTCATTAAAGAAATAAAAATAATTAGTTGAATTAATTAGAAACAAATGTATTCTATTTTTCTCCATGGATAAACTGACATTTCAGGTGCATACAGGTATTCGTTTTAAAAAAGGAACTATAAAATAATTATACAGAGAAGGGACCATTTCTGTGATCATGGATAGAAAGGAATTGTTACTAAATTGAAATATCACATTTGTAATAATCCTAGAAAATTTAATGATAACTAAGTCAAATTCATTTCACCTAACTTTAGTTGCCTAAAGGATGATGTATAGTGTAATGAAGTCTTAAAGTCAGATAAATGAGGAAGACACTCCCAGCTCTTGAAACAGAGGGCTATGTTAGATGAAATAATTGCCCTTCTGTACATGCTTCTTTTTCAAGTTGCTCACTGAGGCAGGTTGGATGACTATCTTAAACTGGTAAATTAAAGTTAGGTCAGATAAATTCAGTCAAGTCTGACTTTAGGCAATTTCAAAAAAATATTAGTGTGTGTAGCTGAGAGAGAACTGGATCTGTGATCTATTTTACCTCTGCAACTAAGAAATATAAGTAATCCCAAACATAGATACCTAGATGATCAGGACAAGTTAAATATCTTCAAAATATCACATCCATGATATATGCTGAGGATATACATCCACGATATGTAGCTGGACTCTAGCCATATTATCTTAACCCCAGTGCAGACAGCATATTGGCACATATTACTGAAGCCATGCCATAATACTGCTCATCATGGCAATTCTCTTTGGCTATAGAAATCATAAAATGACCTTCTATCAGTCCTTTTCTACTTTAAGGCTCATGGAGGTTTAGAGGGACTCTCAGATGCCCCTCACTTCTTGCACAAGATTACACCAGTTGTGCAAGAAAAGATGTCTATTATAAATAATTCTACTGAACTCCCAACTTTCCTGTGGTTCCACTTTTTTTATAATGCATTTATCTTACCTTCTACCAGCTTCCCCGTCTGCTCTGCATTGCCCCCAGGCAAGATCTTGGCAATGTAAGCTCCAATTTCCCCACTGCCTCCTGGAATTTCTTTCCCACCTACAACTCTGATTCCCAGTCCATTGCCTGTGATCAAAAGAAACAGAGATCAAATGAAACAGAGATGAAGCAATTAATAATTCACAAGAAAGAAAGGAATAGAACAACTCATCAGAGGATACTGAAGGATGTCATCTTCTGGCTGTGGTTGGAAGATTAAGGTTGCAATCCCATCTACCACTTTCCGAAAGAATTAACTCTGGCTGTCACGGTATCATAGAATCATAGAATGGTTTAAGGTCCACAGAATGGAACTAAAAGAGTATCTAGTTCCATCCCCCCACCATAGGTAGTGACACTTTCCACGAGACCGGGTTGCTCAAGGCCCCATTCAGCCCGGCCTTGAACACTTCCGGGGAGCTGGCATCCATAACCTCTTTGGTTAACCTGTTCTAGTGTTTCACCACCCTTACAGTGAAGAATTTCTTCCTAATACCTAATCTAAGTCTGCTCTCTTCTAGTTTGAAAATTACAGAATCACAGAATCAGAGAATCATTTTGGTTGGAAGAGACCTTTAAGATCCAGCCACTCTTCCCCAAGCCTGTAGTGTTGCACGGGGTTGTTGTGACCTAAGTGTAGGATCCTTCATCCCATCACTACACTCCCTGATAAAGAGTCCCTCCCCATCTTTCCTGTAGGGCCCCTTTAAGTACTGAAAGGATGCTCTAAGGTCTCCCTGGAGCCTCCACTTCTCTAGGCTAAAAAAACCCCAACTCCTTCAGAC
Organism: Buceros rhinoceros silvestris; assembly: GCF_000710305.1. Taxonomy (NCBI): domain Eukaryota; kingdom Metazoa; phylum Chordata; class Aves; order Bucerotiformes; family Bucerotidae; genus Buceros; species Buceros rhinoceros. The sequence goes on along the minus strand of NW_010429927.1, from coordinate 5,696 downwards.
TGTCCTCATAGCAGAGGTGCTCCAGCCCTCCGATCATCTTGGTGATGATGAGCAGTAGAAGAATTTCAGTGGAGGAAAAGATCTGTTTGAGTGACTGCTGTATGACTGGCATAACCCGAACAACTGATTCACTAAAAATTACACTGAAGCCAATACTACCTTCTCCTGATGGCCTCACTGTGCTATTTGCTATTTGCATAGCAAACCTATTTCAAGCAAACCATAATTTGCTGTATTAATTAAATTGCATTAAATTGCTAGAAATCCATGTGAAATGTGGATTCAAAGGCTAGCTTTATCATATGACTAAAACATGCATGCAATTTAGCTGAAAAATTATAGCAGCTGAGTTTTTAGAATCACATAAATATAGAGACAGAGAGATCACTGAGCTCCAGCAGAAAGCATCTACATTTACATGAACCTGTATTTGGCAGATTTCTCTTAAATATTTGCTTTTAATTGATATTTTTATATTAAAGGATGTACAAATTATCAAAATCAAAAAAGCCTACAATCAGTCTGTGTAAAGTATCACGAAATCTAACATATTTTCTCCCTTTTTTAAAAATTAAAAAGATGAAAACATTTTGATCTCTCTGATTGTTTCACTTGGAAAGAAGCAGATCATTACTCTGCCTTATGTACATAATGATGAAAGTGAAAACAAAAGCTTAAATAATAGTCTCATAAAGCTAATCTTATCCATTGCTAATTTTTCATGCTATCTTCCTTTTTAAAAAATGTTTCCCATACAAGAAAAACATTTCTTCTTGGAAAACAAAGAAAAATTCACAAGATGATTCACACTTTGATCTGGGAATGTAAAGGCTGATTTCCCCACCTTTTTTGTAATGGCTAAATAAGTAATTCTCAGTTTATTAATTTAATAAGCCAAACCTGCTGAGTGATTACACTAATCAGCTCTAGGAAGCTCACCACACAATCTCTTTTCAAAGCTTTATCTTTGTAGATTAAGGTTTCTCCTCATAATGCTATTAGCGTTTGACAAGTCAGCCTTGAATTTGTTTTATAAGCAAGAAAACCACACGGAGTTTCTGGCCAAAATAGTTTCCACTACTACCTATCCCAGTTTAGCTAAATTTGTACCGCTTGTGCCTCAGCTTTCCTCATAATTCCATATGAGACTTTTACCAAACAAGCATTTTAGTTTCTTTTGGAATATGACTGGTGTTCTGATACACATGGATCCTCTGCAGCACGATACAAAAGCAAGGAAGGCCACAGTAGACTCATGACTTAAGGGGATTAGCAGGAGTTACTTAACGTGGAAACAGCTCATCCCACCACTGCAAGCCTAGACCAAAACTGCGTATCCCTCTACTATACTGACAAAACCGGTGGATGAGAGCAACTAAGGCAATCTAATGGTGAGGAATTAAAAGGAAATATATAACGACTGTTCTTACAGCTGCAGCATAGTAGTTAGTGTACACAGGTGTATTAAACACACTGAGATGCACAGACTGCAGTACACATTGCTGGAGCAGGTCATCCACACAACTACAGGTGAGGGCTGGTGGTACTTTAGATGATGAGTGTAGGTCAGTCACGGGGAGATGGTATAATTCCATTAGACCTACGTTTCGTGACCTAACATATCACAGTTTGGCTGGGTATTCAGTGATGAGTTGGCCACTGGTAACGTGCTATCAGTATTCAGAACTTTTAGAGAGTGATTTCAGTGTGGGCTGATGGCCAAGGGTGAGTTTCAGGGGTATTGTAGGAATAAGCCATGATACGGCTGAGGGCTAGTGTATTATAAGTAGCATGATACACCTTCAGTTTTTACAAAGGATGCTCAAGACTCTTTGCAGACCATATCATGTACAGTTTATCCACCCCCATATACAGCAGGAGAAATTGATTTTGGTATGGTACTAATTGGAGTACAGGTACGAATTTTGTGTGCATATGTTGAACATAATTAACCTCTAGATTTTATTTATATCCAGGTTTGAGATAAAGTGTAAATCTGTCACATAAACCCATTTCATAGTCTGTATTTTTGTTTTATCTATGTGGTGATATTTAGTGATGATACTTCAAGAACAGACAAGAGATTTAGGAATAGGTAAGCAACCCTATGACAACATGAACAATAACTCTGTAAGATACAGCTGACAAAGATGCAAGAATCTCCTTGTAAGTTTACTCTGTTTTCTGTCCAGTGCAGGTTCAAAAGCCCGGTATGAAATGCTGTGCAGGTATGACTAAGCAAC
>NW_010429927.1:0-3355 GCF_000710305.1 Buceros rhinoceros silvestris | reverse complement strand
GGAGTTGTGAATACTCAGATCATAGCATGAAATTTGCTAGTAAGTTCCTTGAAATTTCTACCTGTTTTGTAATTTGAATACCAGAGCAACATCTTTATGAAAGTCAGTTTCTTGTAAGACTTTACCCCTGGGAATGTAAAGTAATGTCAATGTAATGTAAAAGAATGCAATAACGCAAAAGGATGTAAATCTTTTTAAGTCTTTTTTTGGACACGACAAGCAAAAAGTTGTCTCTTCCTCTTTTAACAGCAAAATAAGAATTGGAAAAGTACAAATATTTTAGCTTCAGGGGGACCCTCTAAAAACAAAAAAAAGTGAAGGGACCTAGATAATAAACATAAAACAACACCACCTAACTACCCAAGATAATTACGGGCATGGGGAATATAATTAAATTTCTGCTGCATGTTATATCCATCATGGTAGTTAATATTCCTTCAATTATAGACTTGGCATGGATGATAATTTACTAACTAAACATGTTGCTGCTTGGCTGGTTTTTAACACAAATTATTTGAGGTGCAGCAAGGATGCAGAGTTTTACACAGTAGCTATATTGGAACTTTGGGATTGTGCTATGGGAAATTCTAAGATCATTTTTGTTGAGGACAGTAATTTTTCAACATGATTGGAAGAAAACCTGCATAGTTATTTTAAATTAATTAGCTTATTTCAGTGTAAATTTGAAATTTAGCACTGGTAAAGTTTATTTTTCCTGACTTGATACGGAAAACAAACCCACCAGTCTAAGGATGGGTCTAAACGTCTTTACAGAAGCTTAAAAATAGTCTTTAAAAAAATAAGCACCTCATCACATAAAGTGAATGTGTACCCCTATAAAAGCATTTAAATGTTAGTCCATCCTTAGGACTTAGAAATTCAAGTAGGCTGCTCTGCACATTTATCAGAGGTCTTCTGATCAAACACTATTGAAAGACTCATCATTAATATCTTACAGATCTGAGGCTCACAACTGGGAACTATTACGTTCAGCAAATCCAATAAACAACTATTCTTAGTACACAACGCACAAACAAGCACACAGTAACTTTCTCTTCACCCACGCAGCCAATACACGGATTTTTCAACCTATCAGTAGCACTAGATGCTTTTCATCACATAGGGGAGTAACTCTACAGGTCAGAGATTTCCCATGAAACACGATGCTAGTGTCTTTACCTCTGATAGTGTAATTGTAACAGAAGGGCAGAAAGGTGGTTTGTCATATAAATGAGTGTAGGAGACACTTGACTTCAGAGGCAATTCTATGGATACCTGTGCTAGGTAACTTCGAACATCATGGCTGACACACTTGTGCTGATTTTGCAAATCTACGGTGTCTGTCCACAATACTGCTAACAAAATCTGTTATTTTCCATGCTAACATAGGTAAGGACTTTTTTCCTAGACACTTTGAAAAAGCTCATGATTTTCTATTTACAGGCTTTAGAGCCAAATGTGTGACTGACATTACGTATTAAGTAGGAGCATGCTTGCTAAGAGACAACCGCAGTTGTGTTTGCGCACGTTCTTGTGGGTGGACAAATCAGGGGGTATTTAATTTAATTTGATCTGTTCGTGATAAATTAGAAAATTGTATTCCATTATTATTATGTTGCAAAAACATTACAAGAAGAAATATTTTAACTTAAATTACAAAATATTCAATTCCCATCAGTCAGAATGAATGAGAATCTGTTTGCCCAATGAGTTTTAAGTGCTCTGTTTTGGCTGACAAAGAAATATTGCTCAGATGGTGCTGTATTTTCTCATGTGAAGAAGGGATTTCAAACCTTTTCATACTGTATGTACTGAAAATAGCGAGTTTACTATTTTTGTTTGCAATGACATTGCCCAATATATCACCTTGGATGCAGATAGTTTTAAAATATCATCAATCATACGCTTTCTCAGATCTCTCTTCCCCTTGTTTTTGATTTATTTTTTAAATTTTTGAGTCTTAACTTCCATTTCTTGACTATCTTGTTATAACCAGACATTCATCTTTCAATTTTTGATTTTCAGATTAATGAACTACTGTTTTCTTCTTTAGAAGACTCAGGACCAGTTAACTGTCAGAAAGCGATTCACCGTGCTTTGAATGAGAGAGGGCACCTTTTTGAAATCTGAGTATTGATTTCTGTGGAACATATCTTCAGGGAAACATCTCTTCAAAGGGAATTTTACCCATTTAAGATCCAATTCCTTTTAGGATCCTTCAAAGTCAGAAGACAGCTAATTAATTGCAAATGTTTTTACTGATTTCCCAAGGCTATGATCCCACTCTCCTATCTAATCTTAACTAAAGACTTAAGACGTAGGACGCTAAGCAAAAAAAGCTCCCCAAAACCCCATAACCCAAACCCTCAAAAGCCCAATGCTAAACTTTAACAAGGTAGATCATGAAACTAAATTTGTTTTATACCTTCATAAACAAACAACTATGGATACTAAATCACTACAGTCAGCATGAGAAACACTGATTTATATAGCTAGAAATACAAACTTAGAAGCTTTAGGTCACCTGTCTAGTCCGTGAAGGGAAGACAGTGGACATAGTTTTTCTGGATTTTAGTAAGGCTGTTGATACGGTCCCTCATAGCATCTTTCTGGACAATTTGTCCAGCTGTGAAATGAGCAGGTTCACAGTGTGCTGGGTGAAGAGCTGGCTGAAAGGCACAGTTCAAAGGCCAGTAGTGAATGGGGCTACATCTGGCTGGCGACTGGACACCAGTGGTATTCCTCAGGGTTCACTTCTAGGGCCAGATCTGTTCAATGCATCAACAATCTGGATGCAGGAGCTGAATGTCCAGTCAACATGGATTTATGAAGGGCAAGTCTTGTTTAACCAACCTGATCTCCTTCTATGACAAAATGACCCATTTAGTAGATGAGGGAAGAACTGTGGGTATTGTTTACCTGGATTTTGGCAAGGCCTTTGACACTGTTTCCCATAACATTCTTCTGCAGAAACTGGCTGCCTCTGGACGGGCGTACTCTCTGCCGGACCAAAAACTGGCAAAATGGCCGGGCCCAGAGAGTGGTGGGGAATGGAGTTAAATCCAGCCGGCGGCCAGTCACCAGTGGTGTTCCCCAGGGCTCAGCGTTGGGGCCTGTCCTCTTTAACATCTTTATCAATCATCTGGATGAGGGGATCAAGTGCACTCTCAGCAAATTCGCAGATGACACTAAGTTGGGATGTAGTGTTGATCTGCCTGAGGGTCAGGAGGCTCTGCAGAGGGATCTGGACAGGCTGGATCAATGGGCCAAGGACAACTGTATGAAATTCAACGAGACCAAGTGCTGGGTCCTGCAGTTGAGCCCCAACAACCCTCTGCAGTGCTACAGGCTTGGG
>NW_010429926.1:0-10165 GCF_000710305.1 Buceros rhinoceros silvestris | reverse complement strand
GGACACTGCTGCGGGGGGGGTGCGGGCGGCAGGAGCCGGCCCCCGCCTCCCCTTGCAGCTGCCGTGAGACCCTGCGGCCAGACCGGACGACTGCCGTGTCTGGAGCAGAGAGCCGCGATGAGGCGTCTCAGCTGCCCTTGGCAGAAAGTTGCCGGCCCCGCTTTCCTGCCTGGCTGTTCGCTTTTGGACCGGTCTCCGTACCCACACCACCCCCCCGCCCGCCTCCACTCCCTGCTCGGGGGAATACGATTCCTCTTGTCCTCCTCGCCCCTTTCCGCCTGTTCGATTGCACTTTGGTGGTGTTATTTCTTGGGAAAGGGGAGATCATTGCTTAATTAAAAGGTCGTGCTTTTTCTAGGATGACATAAGCGTGTATATACAAACCAGCTTATTGTGTATTTATGCTCAAAAGCTCCACTTAGGCTTGAACACCCTCATCAGCCAGAATAAGAGTGACTTTTTTTTTTAAACTGGGTCCCTATGACCACAGTAAGCCCCCTGAAATCTGATTTTTGGTGTTTTGAAGCATTCTTTGTGCCGTTGTATAAATTACAGACATTAACATATTTATCCATTCATTTTGACAATCACTGATTTAATTTAATGGCTCTCTAATCCTGAATGTTAACATTTGTTAAATTATATATGTATAAAACCATTTAGGCTTATCTAATTGCTGGTTAATACTGCTAGTTAGTAACACCATAAGTGTATATGCATGTCTCGTATATATATGCTCATCCTAAAACAAATATTGTTTGTTTTTGAATAAAAAGGGAGGTTTGAGTGTTTGATGCTGAAAAGCTGATTTAAAGGGTTTCTTCCCTGATTGGGAAGAAAAAGATGGATTAGGAATTGCCGGGGACTGCGTGAGCAGAATTTACATCCTGACTTTGCAGTGGATGGACCTACGTTTTCATTCTTCAAGCTGAGTAACTGCTTTGTAGTGCTTGAGGATTTAGTGAAACCGTGCTAGTTGTCTGAGGCTTTCTGACAGCGCCTTATGGCCCTGAGCGCATAATTGTTCTCTAAAGATTTGGAAATCAAAACAGTGTAAGTGTTTTAGATTGTGTGGCATAATGAAAATAATTTAATGCCTTTTAGTGGCATACCAAGTTTATTTGACTTACAAGAGAGACATTGCAATATCTCTAAGCTGCCATAGTGTTGGAGGATATTGTAATGTGTCAGTAATTCATGAACCATGTAAGACAAAAGGTCGAGAGAGCATGATTTCATTTTCTAGCTGAAATTACCTTTAGATATAGGCACTAGAACAAATATGATCTTTATGGAGGCAAATACGATGATCACTTCATGTGGATTAAGTTAAGCAATTGTTATTTTTTATCTTTGGAGAGAGACTTTGAGAAGAGCAGAGGTTTTGCTTGAAGAAATATTTTAAGTTTCTGCCTTTGATTTAACGAGAGCTTTGTGACATTCATGTAAGCAGAAGCCAGAGTTTCTTCACTGTTCTTTGTGGTGACCTAAAATTGTCCTCAGAAGCGGCGTTTCTAAGAAGGTTGTATATAGGCCACTGGTTGGTTAGCTCGGGGGGACCTGGAGGATCGCTTGAGCAGGACTGGGGGGCTTGAAATCTGGGGGGCATGCAGGGAGGGTGCGCGAGGGGTGCCTGCCTGCGGTGCCACCCGGTCAGCAGCAGCAGGGCAGGTGCTGGCAGAGCTGCCCAAGTGGTACTGAGGGACACTTGTGACCTCTCCCAGCAGCCTGAGTTGCTTCAGCTGTTCCACTACAGCTGTGATCTTGGACGAAGCAGGAGAGGGAAGGGAAGGGAAGGGGAGGGCATTTTCCTCTCTCCTCACCTTCCCGAAACAATAACTTAGAGCACCAGAGGAGGAGGATAACAAACATCTTTTGATCCTTACACCACAGAAAAGGGTTGCAGTGCCCCATGGCTGGAGAGGAAGAAGGGGATGTCCTGACATTTTTTTGGCCCTGGGGTGTCCTTGGACTATAAGGACAAAGTTGTGACCTGTGTGAGACCAGGAGCGTTTCAGTCTGGTGCTGACCCTGCCCCTGTTACAGAGTTAGGGCTCCTTGAAGAAACCCTCAGAAAACAAAATAAATCTCAATGAAAAGCTTGTTTTTGAATTTATGGGAAATGCTTGTGTAAGTAGCAAAGACGCTTTTATAAGTTCAGAGGGGCAAATTCCAGGAACCGCAGTGTGGAAATTCTTGAGAGAAAGGGAGTGTGTTATCAGGCCAAGGGACCAGCGATAAGGATTGTGCAGGAAAGCACTATCCATCACTCCTTTTCCTCCTTTCTGTATGCGTGTGCTTGTGACGTCTTATGGGTTTGGTTTTTCCCCTAGTACAGTATTGACTAGTAGTAAATAAAATTAAAAAAAGTGAGGGGGAATAAACACAGAAGCTTGAAGGAGGATAAAGGGGAAAAAACAATAAATTGATGCTCACGCTCTTTGGGGAAGCAGTTTAGAGTAGCCCATGGAGGAAAGGCTCGACTCTTAGACGCATTTTCATTTGTCTTTCAAGGTATTGGTAAGAGGTTTTTTTTTCTGTACCGTTTCAAAAGAAATATCGATAAAACACAAATATCATCCACTAGTACAAAGTGGGACCCACTATAATTGGCCTTGCCTCCCTGAGATCAGTTGCGGTGAACTTCTGTGTCCTTGGCTATCCAGCACATGGTGAAACTCCAGCCTGTTAGAGGGCATTGGCTGTCCCGCAGTTGTACTTTACTCCAATCGTTGGTCTTTTACTGCTGACAGTTTAGTTACTTGTAGCAATTCCTGTGAACTCACTTATTGGCAGGATATTTGCCTGTGCTTGTCTTTGCTCCTGGGAGAGTGTTTTGGAAAAGATTACAAGAATGAAAGCTGCTATGAAATGCAGCCCTGCTTTTGTTCCTGGTGTAGCACTGAATGGCCCTGTGTGCGTATTTTCACCTTTTTTTTTTTTTAAATTTAGCTGCAGGGGGATGTAGCTGTAGTGGAGCTCTAGGGACAATGCCGAAGTAATGTAAATTGCTAGCGAGTGTAGTAACGGCTGCAGACTCGTTGCCATCAGCATTGCTGACAGCCTTAAGGTAGCAACGGTGGCTTTTGTCTTTCAGACGAGAAAACAGTGTCATCTTAATTTTTGAGACCTGTAAACAGCCCTTCCATCAAATTATTCACTGTGATTTGCATCAGAGGTATTAATCTCTGCAACAAAACTATTTAAGAGTGTATTACTGATTATTTAAAAAGGAAGTTTTAGAGCATGATTAGTTGTTTTACAGAGAAGAATGAGTTAATGAATTAATATGAGAAGGTGCACAGCAGCCTTTCAAAACTGTTGTATATGTTTATTAGGTCATGCATAAAATCTTTTGGCCTGCGTTGCGATGAAAGTAAAGGGAAAACAATACTTTCATAAATTTCTGCTCAGATGATAGAATTTTTGCATGATGAGTAATAATAGTTTCATTTCCAAAGTACCTTGTGTAAATAGAATATTAAAATGGAACTTTGAACGAGTACACTGGTTAAAAGTCCTGTTCTGTAGGCTTGTGTGATTCTGTAGCTAAGTGCTATTTTTAGGTGTCTTTCTGAGTTTCTGTCAGGAAACTGCAAGGTAACTAGCTTTATGAAGAATACAGTAACAAGTTACAAATTATTTTTACTATTGCTTTTAATTTTAAAAGTTCCATGCAAGTTACTGCCTCTATAAAGACATCACTACCTTATAAAGTTTCCACAGTATTAAATATATTTGAATGTGAATAAGGTATTTGGAGTGATGAAATACCAGATGTGAAGTGTCAGGTTGCATGTTTATTCATCTGTTATTGAAGTCATTGTACAAAGATATGCTCTTGTATTTTTTTTTTATTTTTTTCTTTCTGGTCTCACAGCAACACACACAAAATGCACTGGAGATAGGACTCCTGCTATGAAAGTTACTGTTTGGGTTTCTCCGCTTGTAAACAAATCTGTAGTAACATTCCTGCAATCCTGTGATTGCTCACTGTATTACGTCATGGCACAGGGCATGCATGAAGGCAGGCTGCAGGCGTGTGCTGAGCAATCGGTTAAACATGAAGAAAACGAAGGTCCAAAGATACTGTGTCTGCCTGAGAAGTTTCTCCTTAAACTACTCCGATTACGAACCAATCTGCCTGTAAACGTTTTCTGCAGTCTGGTGATGTTTTTGCAACATCAGCATGCTGTGCTTGCAAGGAGGCAACCTGGTTTTGTGAGCCAAGCGGTAGGCACAGCTGTCATTAGAAATGCAGAGTATTGGGCTTACTTGTAGCCGGGGATTTCTGAAGTGTGGGGGAACAGGCTTTAAACTTTCTATTTGGGCTTTCAAGAGTAAATTGTCAGTGGTCTGGGATAAAGCGGCAGAGTCTTCACAAGACAGGGAGTCTTTTTTTACCCCCTCTGCTGTGAGCTGACATCCTCAAGGGAAAAATCTAAGTGGGACTGTAAGAGCTGCGTGTGATAAGGGTATCAGCTCCTACCTGGGGAGCAGGCTGTGGGAAGCGCCGCATCTGCAAGTTTGAATGATGCTGTGCAAGGTCGGACATGGCACAGGGATCAAGTACTCCACTTGGATGTGTGGGGTCTGCAGAGTGATGTATTCCAAAGGAAATAGGGAGCTATACTGGAAAACTTTGCTGAAAAAGTACGGAGCAGGAAGAGCAGGACATCCTTTGGAAGTGCTTTTTAGCACTCTGCTAAGTATATTCTGTTCAGTCATCCATATAAAGGAGAACTTGCAGGACGTTGTTTATAGCCTGTTCGTAGGAAACAATGTCAAGTAAACCGAATGGCTGCTGCCCAAGTCTTCCAGAGTTTAGTTAGGTCCTTTGTGGAGACGAGCTACTATCAACATTAGTTCTTGACTGGAACTAAGTGGGAGCTACGGGGGCGGGTTCGAACCAGGCATTAGTCCACTTCAGAGTCATTTAATGACTAGTCCTGGTCAAATGGCTGAACTAAACCTGGTAAGAGGATGTTTTGCCTTGATGACATTGTTCCTACAGCAAACCCCTCGTTTAGAAATGACGCATGTTAGCATGAGAGCAGCGAAGTGATGCAACCTCACTGGAGCGTCCAGGACACATTGAAGTGATTGTCTAGTATGGTTAGCTCATTTTCCCTCCAGCACTGATTTTACAAGATGAACTTGTGATCCTGTAATTGCAGAAGGCATAGTTTTGCACCCTTAAGAAGCACGGTTGTTGCACTAGGAGGTAGTTAAAACAGCTTTCGTCAGGCTGATGCACTGGTTTAGTTGGTTGTACCATACTGAGGGTTCAAGGTAGTTGAAAATCCTGGATGTCAGATAGCGTAAAAGAAAATGCACTCATTTATTTGATCTCATCCTTTTAATGCAATTAATGGTGAAATAAGTGCTTTCTAATAGCTTCATATGTATTTGCACACACATATATGTGCAAATATGTGCGTTTGTGAATGTAATGTGTTCCCTTCCAGCCAATTAAAATGCTTTTAAGAGACCTCAACAAGGTCTACACACAGAGAATTGACTACCTCTTAGCTGGGACCTTCCTTCTTTGCTTTGGCAACTGAATGCAACCTCCTATGAGAGCTATCTGCAGAGGAGTATTATGGTTTGTATTGGCTGTAGTTATTTGATTAGATGAGGTATGCAGGCATATATTGTCTGTTTACATGTTTAGAGTGCATGGTGTATTTTTAGCTATAGGAGTTCTAATCACCAGAGGCTCTGAAAAGTGCCGAGGAGAGTTACTGTAAGAGATAGTGTACAGAGGAGCCACCCGCAGAATTTTCCATCCTATGAGGCAGTGAAAAAAGACCATTGGAGCTATATAGCTGGGTCACCAGAGGAATGTCCTCAGCAGGTGGGGCAGTTCAGAAAACCTTTTGGCTTGGCCTCGTGGCCCCAAAGGCTGTTGATCTCTCTCAGCCCCAATTTGGTAGCAGCTGTCCCAAGTTACAGCCTCCCGCTGACCTTCGTGAGTGTCACACGCACAGAGCTGGTGGGCACGGCGTGACTCTGGCGTATGAGGTTAGCAAAGTGGGAATAACAGGAAAGGTGCATTGAAGCTGGAAATGCTGAGCAAAGACAAAAATGAAGTAAAATAGTCACGAAGAAAACACTTCTATTAAAATTACGAAGCAGGAAGTTTTACAAGCTGCCTTTACCTCGATGAAGAAAAAGAAGTCTAGAGAGATTAAATAACTCGTCCGATGTCGTCAAGAGTTTAATAGCAGAGCTGGGAATTGAGCCCTCTTCCCCCCCAAGTCCCATCTATGTTTTAATGCTGAAGGGGCCCCTTTCACAGTTTATCCAGTGACCCTCGGGGAGCTTAGGGCTACTGTGGTAAAACCATGTTTCCTGCACCACATCCTGTGCGCTGGGAGAGCCGGCTGCATCTTCTGAAAAGTACAGTGTCTGCATAACGTGACCACAGGATGCCTTGCACGTCTAATAAGGCAGCTGGCTAAATGCCATTTTATTATTATTAGGCATTTGTTTAACATAGTAGTTCCTTGAAACCAAACAAATAATAGACAACTGTAAGGAGTCTAACATTTCTATGGAGATGAGAGAGAGGAAGTGGATGGGAAAGTGAGGCAATATTTAGCCTCGTGTTGATGCTTCGCGAGATGACGTAGTCCTTTCACAGAGGAATATAGAGGCTGGTGAAAATAACATGATTTAATTTGTTCATAACATTGTTATTCGAGGAACAAAGAAGTATGTAGACTTATCCAAAGACGTAATCTAAGAGGTCTTTACTCTGTGCCAAGCTAAAATTCTGCTATTTAATTACCGATTTAGAAAATATCTTGGGCTCAATTTCCTCCTCAGTTACACTGTTATAAATCTAGTGGCGTTGTTAAAGATTTATGGCAGCGTAACTGAAGGCAAAATTGGGTCCCTTATGTTTAAAACTTAGTTTGCCACATAAGTAATAATTTCTATTTTCTAGGCAAGAGTTTAAGAATCTTGCAGACCTCTGTTTCTGTAAAAGAAATATGAACTACAGTAGTGTGGGTGAGTGATTAATGCTAGAGGGGATGTCTAGGGGCAATCTGAATTGGCTGGTGTGGAAAATCCATGTGCAATTCAGATTTAGGATCTGTTTGCAGATGCCTCATAATTTAAAATGTCAAAAAAACCCCAAACCTTAGGCCTTTGTGTAGTTAATTAATATACTGCGTGTTCAGTGTGCAGCAAACTTTGCTGAAGTAATACCCTCGTATGAGGTGTGAACTCATCCCGTTCCCCTTCGTAAGGACTTTTAACTTCAAAATCGATTGTGACCCTTTAAATCCTAACAGTCTCTAAGTCGTTAACAAAAATAAATTCTTGTGTTTTTTTTTAAATTAAATCATACTTAATGACTTTAAAAGGAAAAATCGTGCCTTATTTATACAGACCTAAAGAAATCTTGTGTTGGTACAGATGTATTTTATCCACTGCTTTTTATCTCTAATGGAGGGGGTTTTCTAAAAAGCAACTGGCTCTTTACTGGTTTCCACAGCTTTCAGTTAGGAAGAGAGGTGAACTTTTGAGGTCTTCATCTGCAAAGTGAGCTAGGATCTGCTCACGTACCGTGTGAAGGCTGGCAAGGCTTGTCAGGTCGTGGTGAATGCCCTGGCCCTTGGCTTTGCAGGGGCTGCTGTGCGCGTGGGCAGTTTCCCCAGTAACTCTCCATAAGCTGAAACTATGCTGCTCTGGGATTTATGTCACTTCTGACAAATTCATGGTTTTTTCTGGAGTGCTGTAGGCCTACAGTCGATAAGCTGAAATAGTGAAGAATCATAGTACACAGCTATCTCAAAACATAAGCCCTTTGAAATAATGTAATTCAATGTCTGTTCAGAACAGCCCATTTTAATTGAAACACAGTATTTAGATCCAAGGTGTATTTCTAAGAACTTCCTTTAGGAAGGAGTTGAAGGATTAATTATTCTAAGCTTTCCAAGCATTATAAGCTAATAATTTTTAAGATGCAAGAGAGAATAATAGAGAAAAGATACGTTATATTGTCTTAGAAGTGATTTTTCAACAGCGTTTTTATTAGCTTGAAAGCAGTAACTCTGAATGAACGTAAATCATTTCAGTGTTTAATACAGCCCTCACTTGTTGCATTGATCGTGATACCTATGGCTTCTAAGTGTGGATTTTGTTTGTTTTTTAAATACTGACAGGTCATTAATTACCTAAAAATAAGTTCAAATTTAAAGGATCAAACCTCCACGTTGTCATTTCTTGAGGTATTTTGCAACCTAAGCAAAGGCTCAGGTATTCCAGATATGATAGATGTGCAGATTGCACAAGACGTTATGCATTGCTCGCTCTGAGATACAGAGTCCTGTCTGCCCTTAAACCCTTTGTTCTCTTGGCTGAATGCAGTTAATTAGCAACCGTCTCCATAGCAACTGCCTCATAGTCCAAAAACATTGTCTCCTTTTTGCAGTTTAGCTTATCACACTGTTTACCTGAAGGGCTTTTCACTGTGTTGAGTCTCATTTGAGTTGGCCGCATGCCTGCTCACGGAAGTGAATTGTCAAGATAGAAAAACACCATGGCAGCAAGATGCTGAGCAGGGCCCTGTGTGTGAAAGCAAAAGCATTAAAAAAGTTCTGTGGAAACAAAAGTTGAAGTTTGCAATGATTTACATCCAGTTTTACAGCATGTGGCTTGCCAGGAGCGCCGTGCATTTTAAAATGCTGCCTTACTTCTGGGCCTTTTCCGCCGCGTCTCTCAGCCTACCCCGACGCGCTGCTCCCTTGCTCGTAACACGCTCCCGAGCCCCTGAGCCTCGCAGGTGCAGACCCTTGTCCAGGTCCGGGAGGGAGCTTGCCTCCCTCCGAACTGGGCCGTTTCAGGCAACTCCCGCTTGTTCACCAAGAGGCCGAGGATGTGGCCGTGCGCTGGTCAGCTGTGTCGAACGCTGTAGTGGTACTTGTTTTCCTTTAACATTGTTTCAAGGGAAACCTGGGAGTGTCGGTTCCGTATGACAAATTAATTAGGAAGGGAAGGAAAAGAGCTATTGCGGTCGTAGAAATCAGTGCATCTGGAGATCTTGCTTATATTAGCCATTAAAGGGGTGTTAAAATATCTGCCATGTACTCATGTGACTCGGTTACAATAGACGCGGATTTGTACGAATACGGCTTTGCTGGAGTAGGATGACGTGCTTGAATCGTGTTCGAAGTTTGCACAGAGGTGTGCTCACGGATGTACACACCTCTGTAGACACTTACTTGAAGGTGTGAGCGTGTCATTGAAATGACAGTGAAATCTCACTGGTGTCTCGATCTGACCTTTACGTCTGGCCTGAAACCAGGATGCTCCTGGCATGAGGGGCTAAGTGAGATGTAACATTTTCTTGTTTGCTGGATGTTTTGCTTATTTATGCTTGGTTTGTTGGGGTTTGGTTTGGTTTGTTACTGGGCAATACAATGGGTAAGAGGCTGATTTAGAGTGGGGTAATTCTCATTTTACCCTAGGAAGACCAGAAGCCAGAGCTTGTCGTTCAGCTATGCTGGTACATGCTGGTCTCCCTTCCCTTTTCCAGTGACAGCTTCAGCTGGCAAAGGATGTTCTCCTTTATAGCCCCAAATGGCGTGTGGGGCTGTGGTATCTTGATAAAAAAAGCTTCATTCAATATGATGTGTTTGAACCAGTCTTTCCATAGACTTGAGAAGGTGTTTGGGGCTCTTTCAGGGTAAAAAAGGAGGATGCATGCAAACCCTGCCAGTTATGCTGGCATGCTCCATTATTCCTGTAGAACTTCTAGCTGATGGATGGTTATTCTCTGTTCGTGTTAATGCCTTGCTCATAGTATTCCACGTTTGCTATCATTATGAGTAGTATTTGAATTATAGCAGTGCCCAAAGTCTGCAGGCAGGATAAAGGCTCCATTGTAGTAGGTCTTGTGCACACAAGATGAGACAATCCCTACTCCGGCTGTTTACAATCTGTTTTAAGAACAGTACTGTAAGCGGGTTCATTGTAGGAATAGCAGAGAGGGAAAGAAAATGCTGCAGATGATAGGAAATCCACGGCTACGTGGAATAACTGTTCATTTGGGTGTCTCCGAGACATCTGATGTTTGTTACATTTGTAACTGTGGAGTAGAAGGTAAATAAAATACTTTCCTGTTTCCCGGAGGGCAGTTGCTGCTGCTTAT
>NW_010429925.1:0-2202 GCF_000710305.1 Buceros rhinoceros silvestris | reverse complement strand
TTTAAGTGGCCAGCCTACATCTTGCTCAAGACTCGTAAGAAGCCATGCAACTAGGTCTCCTAGTTAGATCTGGGTTTTTTCTACATTTCCTGCAAAAAGAGAAATGCCAAAACAGAAGTATTTTGTTTCAAATGTCATTTCTTAAAATTAAACTCTATATGGAATCCAAGCTCTAATATCTTGGAGCAAAAATTTCTGCCCAAGTAGCAGGAACGCATGAAAATCCCAGCTCACGACAAACCACACTGTAGTCCCTTCATTCGTGTCATCTGTGTGGTCCTAGAGCACAGCAGCACACAGGCAGGTTGCTGTCAAGACAGGCAAGGAGGTTACCTCCAAAGTTTAAGTGGCCAGCCTACATCTTGCTCAAGAGTCGTAAGAAGCCATGCAAATAGGTCTCCTAGTTAGATCTGGGTTTTTTCTGCATTTCCTGCAAAGTCACTCTTTTTCTGCTTGATTGGTAGGAGTGCCATAGCTAAGTATTCTCACCTCATTCCGAAATAAAGGCGCATCACTGGCACTGAGCAAAACCATGAAGTATTAAACCTGGCACACAGCACTTGTACAGCAGGCAGGAAGACACATGAGAGTGGCTGAGGGAAAGGGGTGTGTTTAGCCTGGAGAAAGGGAGGCTCAGGGGAGACCTTATCACTCTCTACAAGTACCCGAAAGGAAGTTGTAGCGAGGTGGGGGTTGGTCTCTTCTCCCAAGTAACAACCCATAAGAGTGTAGCGAGGTGGGGGTTGGTGTCTTCTCCCAAGTAACAACCCATAAGACAAGAGGAAACAGCCTCAAGTTGTGCCAGGGGAGATTTGGGTTAGACATTAGGAAAAACTTCTCTACCAAAAGCGTTGTCAAGCATTAGAACAGGCTGCCCAGGGAAGTGGTGGAGTCACCAACCCCGTAAGTATTTGAAAGTTGCGTAGATATGCTGATGGATATGATTTAGTAGTGACTTAGTAGTGCTGGGTTAATGGTTCAACTTGATGATTTTAAAGGTCTTTTCCAACCTAAACGATTCTATGATTCTAAGAGACATGAGACATGGAGCCAGTGAAATAAATGCAGGATACAGTGATGAACCTGGATCAAGTTCCACACGATACTGATTAATCGGACCAACCTGAGGATAGCTGTATCCTAAACACTGCGTTCATTTCATCAGCAGTATTAACACACGTATTTTGCTTTTCTTATCAATTTTTCATACAGTGTTACCATGAACTTTTACTGACTTTCAAGTCTAAATGAGAAATGATTACATAACTGATGTAGTTTGCTTTCACACAGAGAGCTTCATAAGGAAGCCTTAGCTATCCTTATCAGGCAGTGCTTCTGGATCTATCTATACAGAGAATATTCCCTCCAGAAACTTACACAATTACACTTCTCTAATGTCACAACAGTCAGACAGGATAGTCAGTATATGGCACATTTACATGTACTTCTAAGAAACAGGTGAATGGATGCACATAGGTTAGATAAACTAAACAGTTCAGAAAAAAACAAAAACACAAGCATAATTCTCCATTTCACTCTTTCTAAATTAATCCTTGAAAGATGCTGAGCATCTGCACTTCTTATCAACAGTGGTGGAGCTAGAGTGCACTCCAATGACATTTATCACCTGATGGAATAAGGAGTGTATTCTTTGTGTGATGACCTGAAGAGGCCTTACCCTGCAAGATGCCAAGTGTTTCCTGTGGTTTGAAAGTGACTCTTGTGTATCCATGAGATCTGTCAACACTGTGATACACACACCTTCCTTTCCCTGCTTCCCCCTCTTGCAATGTCTGCTCGACAAGACTTTCTCTGAAGCTGGAATGTAAAGTCTTTGGGGTAAAAATTTGGGGGTTTTATACATCTTTACAATGATCTGGAGTAACTGGACCTGTTGCTGACTGTATTAAACATATATAAATACCCACACTGCATATTTATATGTCTCCTTCAGGAGAGATTAATTAGAGCAATTCATATTGTGACAGGGCTCTAAACGGCTCCTTCTGACTCACCTCAAACGTCACCAAGGTGACTCGAACTAGATACATCATTTTACTTCTTACCCTACCTGCTCATGGCTCTAAACGGCTCCTTCTGACTCACCTCAAATGTCACCAAGGTGACTCGAACTAGATATATCATTTTACTTCTTACCCTACCTGCTCATACCTGGGGGAGATAATAATGCATCTCAGGTAC
>NW_010429924.1:0-519 GCF_000710305.1 Buceros rhinoceros silvestris | reverse complement strand
TGGCCCTGCCCAGTCAGACCTCTTACATACTACAGAGGGGGATGGAGTCCCCATGCTACGTGAAAATAATCTGCTGGGAAAAGCTGTTTGGGTTTCCTCTGCTGCAAATCCAGACACACCCACCCGTGGTGTTGTCTCAGTCCAAGTTCACCACCACACCTGGTGGGTGATGCAGCAAGATGGTAAAGTCCACTGTGTACCTCAGGGAAACTTAACCCTGGCTGAGAACCCCTAATAGAGTCTCATGCTGCCAATGCTCTCAATTCGTGTATCATGCATTGTTTTAAAGATGCGCATAACATACATGGTATGGAATAAGCGGTGGAATGTGATGGCTTAGCAACTTCTCCTGTTTCAGAAAAGAAGTTTGCTTTAAACCAGCCAATTACATTCTCTGCCATGTGACGTCAGCTGCATCTCCATTTTTTACTGGTTGAAAGTTTTTGCGGGTCTGTTCGATTTTCATGCGCTTCTGCTTTAAAAAAGCTGCGCTGCGCCCGTGTTAAGGCAGTCTTTCTG
>NW_010429923.1:26266-29641 GCF_000710305.1 Buceros rhinoceros silvestris | reverse complement strand
AGGAAGTCTAGCCCAAACCGGGACACCCAGTAATATACTATTTCAGATAAGGACCTTATCTTTTCTATCATGAATATAGTGAATGCAGTTAAGACAGAACAGTATATCTTACCAAATGCATTTTTATCTTGTCTCATCATTTCCTTCTCCTGGGGAAAGGATGCATGAAAGGGAGAAAGAAAATAAACCAGATGTAGCGAGTATTGCCCATGTCATTCAATGTACCCTGAGAAGTTATTCAAACACTGTTGTTTTGATGGCCATACATGAACTTTCTCAGAAACAGAAAGTAGTTCTTGGTAAACTTCTGTAGCACAGAATCTAGCCCAGGCACTTGCATTTATTACAATGAAAAATGAGTATTAATTGGCTACTACTTTTCAAGATAGATTATTTTCATCTTTATAATTGCACCATATTTATAGGTTTGAATTCCATTAGCTGCAGCCTGCAAGCTGAAGCAAGAGATAGGTCATTTTGCATCAGATAGCACCAGAGTCCAAGTCATCACCTGTAACCTGTTGCTACAGTTATGCCATTATGTAAATTATCACAACGGTCCATGAATTTAAAATAAAAAAAAATCCTCCTATCTGGGAAAAGTATTCAATCTGCATTTCCATCAGATATTTATCAGACTAGGTATCTACTGGAGGCAATTGTTTGAATTATGCATGACTATTTCAATTATTTAGTACCTACACTTCACTAATAGAACAATTAAGTTCTACCTGTCTAAAACAAGCCTTTTCAAACTTAACATGGAGATATAGAATAAGTAGATATTCAACACACTAAAAGCATGCCATTGTTTTATTTGTATTTTCCACTTTCAGTTCACTAAACACTGTCCTCTTTGCATTGAAAACAGGATTTCTTACAAATATTTCTTTCAGGTATACTGTTTAGTTTTTAAAATTTGGTTTCATCTACAAAATTACTATAAAATTTGTTTATATCAAAAGGGGAATTATTGAAATTAAATTCCTGACAAGATCTACCTTTAAAGAATATTAAAGTTGAAAAGTCAAATGTTCACATGAAGAACTACTAAAATAAAGGATGCCTATGTAATACACATGCACTAACGTCTTCCTTCCCTTCCGAATCTGTGGTGTTGTTAAATGTAAGATCTTCTAAAAACACTTTCTCAAATCCATGTCCCATTCAATGGTTGGGAATAGTTAATCTTACATTAATTATAGTTAGGTACATGTAATATTGCAATTTTAATTCCATATTTAAAAAGACATGCTTCTGTGTCATCCTCCAGTGCCCTGTATGTCTTACAGTATTCTGACAACTAATTTAAAAAAAAAAAATCATAAGCTTTAATACGGGAATTTTCTATATCTGCGAGAAGGAGTCAATGGGATGAGAGACAACAGCTATGGGCTGACAACAGCTACTGCCAGAGAACTAGTTTCTGTGGTAAGTCAGATAATAAGGTTCTGTCTCCTTTTGTTTAGTGCTAAAGTTTAAGGCTACACATAAGAGTTTGGCTGGACTGAGAAGAAGATCTGATTTTGCATAAACAAAAGTTATAAACGAGAGCAAATACTTTCTTTTGAGAAAATTAATACTGGAAATTCAAGTGATCCACTCCAAATACCACACCTACAACTTGTGGTAGATCAAGAATTATGAGGAAAAAAAACATCTCATATATTTCCTTCAGGTTCTTTATGATTGATTTTATTGCTGCATTTTCTCTTGTGATTATCTTGTCACTGTTTTCATTTTCATTCAGATTTACACCAAATATGTAAATGCAGTCCCAACACATTAAAAAGCACATATATTTAGAATGTTAAACATTCACTGTACATCAAAAAAATGCTCTAGTGTTGCTCCCAACAGAGTTTTCCTATCTAAAGTTAATGAGTTTTAATGTACGGATTCCTTGTACCTTGCCTTTCTCTACACATCAATCTGTTCCTGGCATCTGTCAAGCATACAGTAACAGGGAAATATTCTCTGGGGCTGCCAGTGAAATGACACCTTTCTCCTTTACTGGTGTTTGAAAATAATGCCCATATTTCTCTGATACTCTCCGGGCAAAGTAAGTCTGTCTTATAAAACCACCACCATCTGCCCAGGCAGGATCTTGTAAGCCAATGACTCATAAGAGATTTTATCTCATCTCTGATGTTACATTAGGTTATCAAACTTCCACTTAACTACATGACTTACCTTTCACACCTGACATTCAAACAAGATGGTTAAATAAAACAGTGACTAGGGTTGGTTAACTTAGTATCTGTATTATCACAATCAATTATTATAATCAAGGACTCTAATTTAGGAAGAACAATGCAATCAAATGTTCAAATAAAGGATGGGACACTATGGCACTGACTCACTGCCTGACAGATGACCTTGTTGAAACTATGGATTTTTGCATTCTTCAGATATTTAGGAACAAACATTGTATCTGTAGGCAACGTACACACTCATATTTACACTGCAATCAATCTTGGCACAAGCAAGTCCCTACAGTTTTTAATTTTTAAGCTAGAAAACAATTTTTGGTTTCCTGAACCAAAAAGCTCAGAAATAATTGAAAACTAAGAAGGCCACTCACTTCAGAACAAGGGATAAGAGAGTGGTCTCTGTTCTTCTGTTATACAGCCATAAAATGGGTGTAGTAAACAATTTCCACATCTCCCTTAGGTAATGTAAAGATATTTACACACATTTATTAGTTCTTCTAGTAAACTGTTCTTGAGGACTTCTTGAAGGATTATTCTTAACTCTAACAAGCTAAATAAGAATTGGGAGTAAAATAAGAACTTCGATTCAACCTGCAGGCAATGTAGATTTTCTTCTGATATTCACATTCCCTCTCCAGGCCAATTATAAAAGTACCAAATGTTAAGGCATCACAATCGACAGATGACACCAGGATCTTTATCCAAACAAATCTTCCTTCTTATTACTGTTATCACAGCACTTTTGAGTATTATAATTTCAAATGATTCCTCTCTAACCTGGTACTCTCATCTTCCACTATTCCATTTCTTCAACCTAATTCATCCTTATCCATTAAAATTACTGACAAAGCAATAACGCATATTGAGTGAGAGCTACGCTCCCATTAAGAGGAAATCTTACTTTACTATTTTTTCCTGAGGGTATGATAAAATTGTAAACAAAGAATAAATGAGGATATGACATAGATCTCTAGTGGGAAAGAAGATAACCATGTGCTTAAGCATCATTGTCTCCAGTAGATTTGAAATGTACTGACTAAGTGTTTTCCTGAATAACAGTGATTGATTCAGTTGATGCCAGTGTGTCTGATTTTTATTTAAGTCACAGTAATGGGTACACCATTATCACTTTTCCTATATGTGGTATAACCTGATTTCAGCA
>NW_010429923.1:19899-26168 GCF_000710305.1 Buceros rhinoceros silvestris | reverse complement strand
TTTAATGAGTAAGAACACTGTCTATAAAGAGCTGATTATTTTTCTATAATATAAATTCTTTCTTAGAAACAAAATAATTAGCCTGGAATTTTCTGAGCAACTCAAAATCAAGTTATTTGGGGATTTAGAATGTTTTCATCCTGGATGTCTCTTTTAGACCTTTATAGGTCATATTAAGGTCTGTTCTGTTAGTACAAACATTTAACGTTTGTTAGTACAAACTCAAATATATTTTAAATGTTATTCTATACTAAATGAACTACAAGAGAAGGGCTGAATTGATGGATGTCTAGAACGACTGTTTTGATCAGCCATTTGTAAATCATTATCAAAATATCACTTCTGATCTCACTGCCAAACAAGGTGTCAGATGAGAGCATTCCAGCACTTCCATCCCCAGAAGATTATGACTAGAGAAGATTTTTAGGTTTTTTTTTACCAAGTGTATATCAGTCTAGAAATACAAAGAAAAACAGTTTAATATTTGTGCAGTAAAGCTTCTGCTGTTCCATGCAAGAATACCTTCTGTTGTATTTCTATAGTTCCTTTTAATCTTTCTTTGTGTAACTAATTTTTTTAAAAAAAATTTGTCATAGTTATGCATCTTCATAACCAAGATTAGTGTAAAACAATTTAAATCTGAATTGTTTTGACTCTCCCTATAGCAGAGGAAGGACCCCATCCTTCATATTGCTTCATAAAAGCAGACTTTTACAGCTTATAACTAATGCAAGGAGATCTCAGCCACAACATGGGTTAATCTGCAAAGAAAAATTTTAGGGGATCGGCATTTCACCTCATTCCAAATACTTTATCTAGACAGTATCACAGTGGCCACAGCAATTTCTGTAACACAGAATAGGAAAAAAAGTATATACTTTTCACCTCATGCAGTTGCTGTTTCCCCTGCTTTTGTAAATAGGTATCCATTTATTACTGGTTTAACCCAGGAAAATTTTCAGCCTCAGGCTAGCAGTCTGTAACTGTGACACATGTGAGTGCTTCTGTTAACCCACCTTCTAAAATTCCTAAAGCAGGACCTGGATGTTGTCTCACTGATTCAACACTCCAAGTAAGAAAGCAAACCATGTCTGTGTAAGTCACTTAAAGAACAACATCTGTGCTTGTCTTTCTTGTTATCCTCTTGTACTTCAAATGCTGATAATCAAACTTGCTGGACTTCTACCAAGGTATCTATCTATCTATGATGGCTGGTGTGCTGTGAATTCATATAGAAAACTACTATATTCCACTGAACTGCTGCAGCTCCCTAGATAAAATGGTAAATTTTCCACAGATTTTCCTGTCAGTGTCAACCTGAAGGTAGGATTTAGAAAGGTTACATTTCTCAGCAAACAGGCAGTTGAAGAGGTTTTTCAGCACCTCTCAGTACTCCCTTCTAGTAAACCAAGTTGGTTTTTTTCAGCCCTTAAAGAAAAATAAAAATTGAACACGTTTATTATGGTTACAAGTCTTTTTTGTAACAGTTCCAGAAATGTTGTCTTGAGGACTCTGCATTGTCAGGAGACCTGAAGAGTTGCTTCTCTGCATGGAATGTAAGGGCAGATTCAGGTTTCAGCAGCCTTCCAGCATGCAGTGAAAGAATTTGGCAGATATTCCCTTTACAGGCTTATTATTTAATGCTGCTCTTTCACTCTGTCTTGTTAGCTGCTTTGAGCTGAACTCCTATAAAAAAAAGAATGACGAAGGAGTATCAGTCTCTAAAACTGAAGGCAAATACTTTGTGGGCAAAAAGTCAGACTATGTGCCAACTTTTTTCTAAAAGTCTAACAACGGGTGAATATGTGTATTCTTTTTGGACTCAAATTGTTAAAAAAAATTGATTTTTTTTTATTCCCACTTCTATCTTGTACAAATGTGAGAAGCTCAGTAGATGAAAAATGATACATAAGGTCTGAAAGGTCCAAGGCTTGTGCTGAGTAAGCTTCATTCCAGATCTAGCTAAGTGGCTAGGCGTGTGTTATTATTACAAAGTTCCTGATTCATCTCCTTTCATTAGAAAACTTTCAACAATGGCAATAAAAAAACCCAACTTTTTTTTATCTTATCTTTTTTCCCCCACTTTTCTCTGCATACTAACGCCCATTCTGGTGCTATCTGTTCAGAGACTGCTTTTTCTGAGTCTGTTAGTGGTCTGCACTGCTCCAAACATGAAGCCTGGCACTTGACTGGCACTTCAGAAAGCAGTGTGAATAGCTCACAGTGTATCAGCTTTGACAATGTAAAGTAAAGGATTTACCCCCCTGCTGTTATTGACTGAAGGTGCACTTGTGGAAAATAAATAAAAATAGCTTCCAGAGGTAAATCTGAGGGGTAAAATTACACCATCTGTGTCAAGGGAAAATCTGTGAGGAAAAGAAACACGAACTCTGTAATACCAGTACTTAGAACTACCACTGTTTATCTAATTTACATGGCCACCTGTCACAGTTTTGTTTGCGATGACACTGAAATGGTAGGGTCCAGTCCTAAAAATGGGGTGTGTAACATTTAAATTATTTGGCCACAGGGGTTCTTCATATATGAATGTAACATTTTTAGACATAAATACTGTTAAAAAGTCATCAGTTTTCCTTCCTCACTGTCTCATAAAGCGATCTGGTAAATACCAAATTTACCTTTCAGTAAAATTATGCATGAATGAATACCTTTGCTATTCAATCAGAAGCATCATTAAGTACTACACCAAGCACTAATAATCTGAATAAAACCCACCAAAATCAGGATTTACTTTCATACAGTACATTTAATCTGGAAGAAACTCTAATTACATTACAGAGGTTGTTCTTTTGTGTAGCACCTGTCATGGAAATGGATTTTGAATTGCTCTCTTAGCACGCTATATGGATCATTTAAACAGCATAGAATACCGAGAAACGCCTCTATGCGTTACTGAACTGCAGCCATCTCTTCAGAGGGATACAGTTGTTGTTTAACAATACAAAGCAACACAATGAAATTAGCATGAAATTTTAAATAGGAATGATACTCCAGTGGGAGGACCTTGTTTTTCTGTTTTGTCTTAAGTACAACAGCAAACCATTTCATTTATGCAATTTCCCAGTAGTTAGACTTCTCATCAAAAAAAGGGTCAGCCCCAAATCTAAGCCCATCTCAGCCTGAGTGGTTTTGTCCTTTCCACTCTTACCTACTCATAAAGGATGCTAAACAACAGATGAATGTCACAAATTCGACTCATTGTCCCCTAAGGTGGCACTCAAATCAGCTCCAGAGGGACTAATGTATAGAGTAAAGTATCATGCAAAAAATGAGATACATTTGTGAATGAAAGTGACCAAGGCCACATGTTTTTGGCATGGATTAAGCATATTTTGATGATGTTTAATGTGCTGGAGAGTCCTGTGAAGAGAACCCTAAATCCAGATGTAGGTGGTTTAGGTCTCATCCTTCTCAGTAGCAACAACAACAACAACAGGGATAAGGCAAAAAAATTACCTCTCTAGTTCCTCTTAATTAGCTCTTGTCTTTCAACACATCTTTCCAACCACTTCTGCTCCACGTGCATTCTGTCAATACCAGCAGCCTCCGCTTTTGTTGGTTACTCTGCTCAAACATGCCTTCTTGTTTTCTTTCACACAACCTGCTATGGATTTGATACTCTGCAAAACCACCTCTTTATTTTCTCAAACCATCCACAGGATTCACTTCTGCTATTCTGCCCTCAGGTAGAGTTGTACCTTATATTATATATGGCTAAGTATACATCACAACAGAGCTTCCAGGTTCCTAAATCTGGTTGTACACTTCTGCTGCATCCCAGTTCAGTGTCAGATATGCATCCCACATATGAACAACATCCTTGACCGATTCTCCTTCTACATCTCCTTTGTATTTGCCCCAGGTAAGTTGTCCAAATAGGAATTTCAATGCACTTCAAAGACATGGTACATTTGGATGTCTGAAGAGAGATAACTCTGAGAATTCTTAGCTTTCTATGGTATTGGTGTTTCAACATCTTTCCCTCCTCAGCATTTGCTTATGGCTGTGTTGCATCATGTGTGTGTTGTAAAACCTCAGGGCAAGGGCCATAAGCCTTCTTCTTGCACAAAATTCCATCCAGAAGTAAGCATCTACTTGTCTCTGTGTTTTACACATTAACACTGAGTAAACAAAAACAACAGACAGTAAAAATCTTGAGAAACTGTTTTTCTGATCCTTGAATGAATTTCTGGTACCATACATGGAACAGATTTGGGTCAGGCTGGTGAGGAGAAA
The DNA here is from genome assembly GCF_000710305.1 of Buceros rhinoceros silvestris. NCBI lineage: Eukaryota > Metazoa > Chordata > Aves > Bucerotiformes > Bucerotidae > Buceros > Buceros rhinoceros. Next base: position 21,911 of record NW_010429923.1, on the reverse strand, counting down.
AAAGAAATATATTTACCCAACTCCTTATTAGAGCACCCCAAAACTTTAACAGATATAAAACTATTTGATATGCTGAAATTTGAAAGGGAAGAAAAAAGCAAAGAGGAGAGCAAGAAGTACAGCACACTTACTTATGACACAGATTAGTTATTTTCCTCATTGTTTGTCCTGTTTTCTTTATTGCTTCTGTTTTTTAACTTGTTTCCACTTCTTTTGAGTCACTTATGGATTATCATTTTGACTTCTAAATCATTTTCCTTTCATTAGTCAGGGTTAGCTCCCAAAAAATTTTCAACCTCTCCCAGTGCCATCCAGTGTTGAAAATCATTTTTGTCCAGTGTCAGTTTCAGAATGCAGAACATGTCAATCTTTGTGCTCCAAATAGAAGAAAGAAGAGGAAAGGTTTTGTTAGAGGTTGTCTGATTAGAAAGAGTTCCACAAGTGAAATGTTTCCTCATTGAACACCAAATGAAAACAGTTAATAGTTTATTTATTTTGTGGGATATGGTGTCATTGCAAGCCAGTTTCTATTTGTTGGTATATTCCATCAGCTTCTTAGTGTCACATGGGATAGTCACTGGTCTAGGATGTGATACGAGGAAGGAGGTAGAGACTGTTCTTATGTATTTAGGATATTCCTATATGTATGAAGGAAACGAAGTTAGGGAGCAAATCTGTGAAGGAACTGGTGTGTGGCAGCAAGCTCGCGAGCTGGAGAGGAACGAATCACCCAAACGCCAATGTGGTGTGTAGTGAGACCTGTTTATTGTTTACATTACATCCCAATTTATAGACTCTTGTCCACTCGACTAGCTACGTGGTGATTGGATAGTGACTCTGTTACACAGACAGCATGCATCTCTTAAAGCACTATAATTGGATAAAAGGGGTTAGTCCCCACATGGTGAATGTTGTGGTTAAAGCTACCAAAATAAGGCCAGTAGAGATATAATTTCCCACACGATAACACTGCAGCTGGGTTCGGCTGCTAAGTTTCCCAGAGAGAGCAGCATATTTTCATAGTTCCAATTTCTGCTAGAAAAATACACCAACACTTAGATTTATGCATTTCTGTATATATAATCTCTTTATTCAGTATTTTTTTCCTTCTTTTATTTGTGTGAATTTGCTTTTTGCTTTTTTTTTTTTTTGAGCTGTTTTTCCAGCACTGTTGCTTTTACATTGAGACCAAAGGGGCTTTAATATTTTTCTTTACTAATATTTTTTATCGTGCAAATTTGAAGTTTAACAATAGTGGAGAAAGATAAGAGTCTCTCTTTCGTGCCTCTGCAAATCCTCTGTACAGTGGTTCGGAATTTAGATAGAATTGCTAAGCCCTTCTTCTGATTGCTATCTATTTAGCCAATGAGGATTTAAATTATGATCTTGGTTAAAAAAAGCACCATGGGGCAGAAAGAAAAATTATTTATAGGTTATACTGAAAAGGTAAGAAGTGGAGTTTTAAGACTTTTTAAATAACTTTAGGGTAGACCACACAGTTCTTAGTCATTTTGATGAAGTACTAACCATTAGAATAGACCCATGGAATTATGTCTGAAAATTTGTATAGGTGTTCTTCAACATTACAAATAACTAAAATCCAAACCATAAATTACTTTCCTTTTTACATCTGTTGGGTGATGCATTTAAGGCACTAAATTTGATCTTGAGTAAAACACTTCAAGGATATCTTATGCCTTAAGCTGATATTCATAATTTGTGATTTATTTTACCTACACTTAGGACACTTAGAGACTTTAAGCAGCCTTGCTGTCTCTTCAGTTAATAGAAAGAGAAAGATGAACCTTCAGAGGTGGCACACTATTTTTAATTTAAACAACAGTCAACAGTAAAGTTACCCCACATGTAGCTGGATTCTCCTGATCAATAATTAAATTGGGACATTTAAAATAATGTCCCTTATTTCTAGTCCGCATTTGGTTATCTCCCTCATTCAACTATTGGATCTCAGTATGTTTTTTGCATAGAATGAAGAACAATCCATCAGCAGG
>NW_010429923.1:4347-19827 GCF_000710305.1 Buceros rhinoceros silvestris | reverse complement strand
AGCAGGAAACTCATTCCAATGCATGAGGTAATAAAACCATACTTTTAAACTGCCCTTTGACAAACTGAATAGCATTTAGTCTGCTAAGCACCTTTTTTTTTTCTCCAAGACTTCTGTGAAACTTGCAGTTAATTTACGTTTTAAAAAAAATAACAACAAACCCCAACTTTTGAGTTGTTACAAGAATTTGACTAATAGCCCAGTAATAAGAGTTAAGACGCTGTCCACCTAACGAGCTTTGGCAGATACAGGCTGTTCATGACTTGCTGGATTAATCTAAGGGTGGTGAATCTTAAATCAACTTACTCAGGGTTACAGGAGTTATTTCTCTTACAGAAATTGTAAAACTATAGGGCAGGAACTAGATTTGACCATGCAGTTGTGAATGACTCCTGAAAAAAATTTGTGGACATTACTAATATTTCATCCCTCTAAATTTAAAATATTGAAGAGGTAACTGCAAAACAAAAGCTGTTATTCTAGGAAATATTATTTTCCAGTTTTCCAGCACCCAAACACAGAAATGGAACTTTGAATCCACCCGTAAGATCAATGGATGTCATTATTTGATAGTGCTAGGAGAAAACAGAGGGAATGAACGAACGACAAAAATCTAATAATATCGAAGAGAAAGAAGGAACATGGAACTGATTTTCTGTCCTCTCCATGAGAGAAATTCTACACAGAAGTATTGTAGTACTCGTGTAAATATACATACATAACACCCCTGTAATGAAATCTAAGCTATTTATATGCATGTGCACAATATCTATCTACAAAAAAACAGAAGTCATGTACAAAAATCTGTATTACACAACATTACCAAACATAAAAATAGTGAGAAACTTGCTTTAATGCATATATTTTAATAAGCATTTTATTAACATTAAAGTGTTTATGCACATGATTTATAACTGAATTTTAATTTATTTGATGTCATCCATAAGGAATAAAATAAAATATCAAACCAATTGTCATGCCAGTAATTTCCTTCCTATCCTCATCTTTTTACAAAAAAAACCCCATTTTTTGCTGTCGTGTGGATGCAGAGGGACATAATTTACATAATTTTATACTGGTATAATAACACAATGTTTTAGAAAGTCAGCCCTAGCTGCAAAAGTTTTTTGTTTTTTAGAAGACCCAAAATACTCTGTCTAAATATTTAGTATGGTAAAGCTCTGGATAAACAGATGGGCCTTCCACTCTGTGTAGTCTGTCTACGTCTAGCAGGCAAAGAAGAGCATTAGTTTTGACCCCTAAATATCACCCTGTATGTAAGTATCGAAGTTGATGCAATCCTGTTTTAGGTAGTCTTAGTTGCTGTGAAGATAAACTATTGTAAAGGGAAGGAAGCCTGGACTCATTCTCATTCAGAGCTCTATAAAGTAACAGTTAAATTTGAATCAGAAAGCCAGCACAGAAACCATGATATTTCTGTTAGGAACCTGTAGAGCTGATAATTCTAAGCAATTCTCCCCTATCTACAGATTCTGAATGCAATTGCATGGCAAGCAGAAAATATGACTTTGCCCTAGTTAATTATATATGAGGGGGGAAAAAACATACAAGTTTTCAACAACTACAGAAAATAAAGACATATGGGAGAGTCCAGGAGAAGCAGAGCAGGAGAAGAGCAGGATCTGCCCAAAGGAGAGGCTGCAAAAAGACGAGAGAAAGATACCATGCTAAATGTCGTAAGTTTATGACATTTCAAGAGTGAGCAGACATTCCTGAAGTGCAAGAGAGCAGGAAGAAGTTGCAGGGGTTACTTAATTCTGAAACAAAGGGTAGCAACCATCAGATGAGAAAAGTTTGGGAGTGAACAAGAGCACATCAAGACAAATAAGTATCACCCAGAGCTGGAAAAGCAGAGTTAAGTTTCTATACATCCAAAAAGCAAGTGAGGGAGAGAAATGAGAGAAAGTAGAGTCAGTACTGGCAGAAAAAAAGGGGAAAGGTAGAAGGGTGAGAGAGAAATGGAAGGAAATGAAAAAAGTAATAGAAGGATGAGATTAAGAGAAAAAGTAACATGATGAGTTAGGAAAAAAAGTATACTTCAGACCCAGTTTGGGATTGGGGAAAGGTTTATAGAAGTACAGAGAGATGAGAAACAATGAGTGGAGATAACGAGAACAGATCGAAAAGGCAACAGCAAAAGATCAAAAGACTTGGATTAATTCAAGAGGTAGAAGCAGTTAGATTGCAAGCAGAAATCACTTTGGAACCGTTTTTCAAAGGATGTATTACACTACAGCGACCCAGCAACTGTATTTTCATACGTATAGCCTGTCCCTTAAACGGGCCATGCCTTATGTCTTACGATTGATAGACCTGAGACTCTGCATCCAAGCGTTCTTGTACCCCATCACTCTACCAGAGCTGGCCAGCCATCCTTTCCATCACGTGAGGCCTTGTACCTCCCCAGGTCCATGAGCAGACTGGTTGAAGGGAAGACAGCCAGTTATACCTGCTCCTATGGTGGCAGCAGTCACACCCACCACACAGACCCTTCCTTCCCACCTGTTCTCCACCACCTGCTGCTCCCAGAGATACAATACCTGGTGTGGAAGGTGGAGGAGCAATCACCATAGAGGGGTGGGAGTTGTTATCTACCTTCCAGATGTAAAGTGCTTATAAATCAAGAATAAAAGGTTCTGGGATAAACTTCCCATTTATCACCCACATTGTTATACAAGCCACAGTGCTATCCAGTGACATTTCAAATGAATCACCCACAGGCTATGCGCGTGGAATGATGGATTACGGAGTGGGAGGAGGTAAAACACCTTGCAAGAAGAGCACAGAGAAATAGACCTGGGCTCTGAGGAGCATCCCAACACATGAGAAGACAGAGCTTCTGGCATTTATATGCCCTCTGCCCAGCCTGTGCAGCAACGCCTCCTCTCCTGACCAACTGTTGACAGAGGTGGCAGGACAGATGCTGGGCCTGTATCAAGATGAGCAAATGGGAAACCAGAACAGCCCAAATCAGGGAAAAAAAAAAAAAAAGAAAAGATTATTTTATCTCTGCCTGCTGATGGCTTTGCAACCTGTTGTCGCACAGCAGAGCCCGCACCACTCAGCCAGGAGCCCAGCTCTGCTGCAGTGCAGTGCCCCACCCCACAGCAGGGGACTACTCACAAGCAGGAACCAGGACATGGGATCGGTAGAGACCTCAGTGCCACTCAGTGCCGGTGACGGCAGAGGGCCTCTTTGTCTTCCCTGAGTGAATGAATATACCAATCCCAAAGGATTAAATACAGCCATCACCCCCTATACATCCCCTAGAATGCATCCTGACTGTGTATCCCTGCTGGAAAACAGAAACCAATTTGCTTTGAAACATGGCCGTGACACATAGCTTCAAGTGCCGGGCCCACAGCTGGGTGTGAACAGCATCTCCCATGACAGGAGGGCTGACTGCCTTGTTCAGGGTCCCCACGAGGAGATGGGTAATGGAGTGCCTCAGCAGAAGAGTGTAAGATCTCCTTAGAGTCAGAAATATTCTTTTTGTCATTGATAAGGACGTAAGTGGGAGAACGCGGCTGTGTCTTGCAATGACAATTGTCATGGGAAGTTAGAGGTAAACCAAGGTCTTTTACAAAGTAAAAGAAAAGATAGCCTCGCCTGTCTTGTCATATTATACAACTGGCATCAGATCTAACAACTCAGGCTAAAGCATGAGATACTAGTAATAGAGTTTTGCAACTATTTTAGTAAAGGACTTTGCTTGAAGAACTTAAGAACAGAGACTTGAATTTCTGCAATAAAGTCCTTTATATTCTAAAACATTAGCTCAAGAAAAGAAAACAATTTGACTTGAGAAAACACACATGCCACTAGGTGCTAGCAACCAGCATTTTACTGCACCGGCAGTGTGATTCTACCGAACAAACGTACCAGGGAAGGCTTCTGTTCCAACGGAATCCTGTGTCTTAGATATAGCTGTAGTAATTAAGTTTGGAAATGGCAAAGGAGAAACAGAGCACTAAACAGAGCGACACTGAAGTAGAATTCTAACGACAATTTGAAGTTAGTTGAAAAAGGCTTAGGGCAAGGTACGGTATTTCTCTCTCTTTTTTTTTTTTTTAATTCTCTCTGTGATAAATGAGGTGACAAAATAAAGCTAATTTCTTTGTCAGAACAGACTTCCTGAATGATGAGGAAAATAGGTGTATGTGCTTACTACATTGGCCATTTTGATTTATCAGAAGAATGCATAAATTTGCTTCTTTCTATGATCATCCTTTTGCAAGGTATGCATTGTACTCTTCCTTCACAGCAAATGATTAATAAAGGTATAGAAAATTAATTGTTTAAAACTTGATTCAAAATTTCATTGACTTGATGTCAGTATTTCCTTTAGGTATGTAGTGCTTGAGCTAGACTGTGCTTTCCAGGTCCCCAGCTGAGCAATGCATTCAGATTAACAATGATGCTTCTATTCTTTAGAAAGCAAGCACAGAATTAACTGTGTGCCTCCATACTTTCAACCAACCAACCACTTCTATATCACAAGATTGGTTGTGTGTCTACAATATTTTATGCATATATATATATATATACATATATGCATATATATATATATACATCTGCGCCTTAGTATTAAGGGATGCTAAAAGTTTCTGTGTTCTTGAACTGCCCCAGTCCAGGATTCCCTCCTGCCCAGGGTGTTGCTTTTCTGTTTGGAGGTTCAGCCAGTAAAGGATCTGAGCACACAACCTAAACACGCATGCACATAGGCACATCCTCTCCCCTTGCCGCACACAAGCAGTTTTGGAAAGATAGAGATGCTCAACACCCCCCAAGTCTGACTCCAGTAGCAAGCACAAAATTTCACTCACACACATGTGGGTGTCACTCGTAGCTGGAAGTTAGTCCTTGCAGCACGTGTATGCATTGCAAAGAGAGTGAGATTATATAGACAGTTGAGAAAACATTCAATGAGAAGGCATAAGAAGACAGGACAGAGTGAGTTGATCAGGCACAGGGCTCGGCCAGGCAAGCGTACTGACTGGCCATGGTTTACACATGACTTTTATAATTGTTTGTATTCTCTGTTCCTCCCTGCTCCCCGCCTCCTCTGCACATTCCCTCAGCATTTGGCATGGTTCCACCAATATCCTTCAACACCCAGGACTCTCAGGTTTGCATCCTTATCTGTTGAAAAGTTCCAGTTTGCCTGAAGCTTCGTGATTACCCATTACCTTGACTGACCATGTTTAACAACTAGTTGGTTAGGTTCTATGTCTCCATGTGTTTGTCTTCCTCCCTTTCCCTTCCCTATGCTCCCCCCAAAAATAAAACATCTTCACATTCCAGATATTCATAGCAATTAGCATGAATGACCAGATTTGTTCACACCACAACCCTCCTTACCATCTGTTCTTGTTCATGGGTCTTTCGTCCAGATGCGCTTAAAAGAGCAGACACTCTCCTTCCATATACCCTTACACTTCAAAATGAAAGGTCCAGCTGAATTCAAACTCAGAAGTATTTTTTTTCCTACAGCTTGAAAACTCAAAGAAGAGAAACAGTGATCAAAATGGAGCACGTTTGACTGATTTGGTTGTATTCTTCCACACATGGTTTTATTCCATGTACACGACCACAGAAAAACTTGCTACAAAACATCTGCAGAAGCATATTTCTGATAACTGTTGTTATTTGATCTAGATCTAGTCCTACTGAAAAAAATTCTGAAATTACTCAAAATAGCCAGATTTAGCTGAATACATTAAAAAAATTGAGAAAAACTGAAGAGGAGAGTCTGCAAGCACTGTTTTTTTCTGTTAGAGTTCAAGTGTTCCCTTTGTTGCCCAAGGTAATCTTTCAAAATTTGTGGCTAGGTTTTGAGAAGGGCTTGGGGGAAGGTCTTCCTTGTTTCTTTCTTCTGGGAGTCATGTGAATACCACCTCAAACATGGTGCAGGATATTCATTTTGATTGTATCATTCTTAGAGCACCAGGAAAGCAATGCTATTAATTCATGGCTCTGTTAATTCATATCCCTTTCCAGCTGCTCATTTCTTGACATTTCCTCCATTTGGTGTACGCACCACTTTGGTTTATTTTCCTCATCCATTTCAATCTTTTCCTATCCAGCTCCAGCCACTCTCATAATTTTTTTCTTTTAGTACTGTAATTTCCCGCCAGTTACTTTTTGAATTCCGTTTTGCACCCCACCCTCTATTGTTTCAGTTTGCTTGCTTTGGAGCCCTCTTTTAAGGCTCACAAATGTAGTAAGTTGGGATCTTTTTGGTAAGATGACCAGGGGGTATCTGGAAATGCCATTTTGCAGGTTTGGGGCTTTAATTTACTTTATAATTACATGGACCCCCATTCTGAGAAACCCTCAGACAGGTGTGTGCCCTGACTACCCTGCACAGCAGAAATCAGTGTTACATGAAGTATATTCAGATACTGAATGAAACAGAATAACTTCTCCGAATTTCTTTTCTATTGCTTTCACTGTGGCATATCAAACTTGCTCTTTGCATAGTGAAATTTCCAGAAGCACAAGATGTTTTAAAAAAAAGTCAATCAACTCTTTCTAACTCTTTAGATTAAAAAAAAAAAGGCAAATTCCTTCCAGTTCGCTTTATGCACAACCCTATTCATAGAGTTCTAGTTAAGGGATTTTTGAAAGTTTACAAATCTCATTATCAGCAATGATTAAACATGGATGGTTAGCCCTGGAGATGAATTTGAGAAGAATGCTAAAGCAGTGATATTTGCCTCTAGATAATCAAGCCTGAAAAACAGAGTGTAAGGATAATTTGTATCCATTCTAAGCAGCTTCAAATCCAGGGTTTCTCTACACTTCGTTCTTTTCTCCAATGTTTCACTAGCAACTTATTTTCAGCTTATCAAATTATTTCTGAGGACTCAGACATGTTTTCCTTATACGCTTTAAATTAAGTTAATACTTCTTCAAGTCAGTGGATGCAAAACAGATGTAGGATAGCATTTTTCATCACCAGTTTAGTTTTGATACTGAAGAATTCATCAGAATATATTCTGAAACTTTCCCATTTACAAAGTAAGATATGTATCAACAAAGAAAATTCACCAAAAGAATATTCAAAGAGTAATAATTGTAGTGTTTGTTGGTCATACAGCTTCCTCCTTCACAACCACAAAACCTGATTTGTATAAGCTTTTGAAAAATGGATTGAAGAGACATGATCTTTCAGCAAGTTCATCGTCAGAGCAAAGGTAGTGTTATGACCTTGTAAAGAGACTAAACAAGTCAATGCAAGTAAACATGGGAGTGCTTGTTTGTGGGTGAAATAGTGGAACAGTTGCATGACTGAGGTCATAACTAATAGAATGCATAATTAACACCAGCTAACGAATTTTTAGAAAATAGGTGTTGTTACACTAGCCTTTTACAAATAAATTGGAACTCTAGTTAGTAAAAGAAAGAGAATTGCTGCATCATGTTCAAGACAAACCCCATGCTTCCATTTCTCTTCCTCTCAGCCAAAAAGTAGCAATATAAATGTTAAATACAAGCTAAATTCTTAGGGGTGTACATAGTGTTAATGCTCAACAGTCTTCATTTCTACAGTGAAATAGATTGTACTACTGATCTTTGATAAAGTCTCAAAAAGACGTGTGCATATGGACTGGACTGAAGTTCATGGTTTTTCCACGTTTTTCCCTTCAAACCTTATTTTCCTTTTTCATGGAGAAAACCTTTTTTAAATACGGTAATGTTAAAAATTTTGTGGGCATGACTACACAAATGAATGGAACAAGAGATACTTGGGTACATTTTATTTTGCTCCCTTGAAAAAAAATCCACTTTTTGAGCATAATAATTGAGAATTCAGAAATGCTACCAAGAGTGACTTCTGACATATTTTAGATGTACCATTCTAAGTGTGAGTCCAAGTAGGGCTCTTTTAGACTCCTACTACTATGTCAGATTTCTGCTAATCGTGAAGTCTGCCGTAGAGAAGAGGAAGAAAATTACAGCTCATGTGAAAGACTGCAGTGGCATTTCTTCAAATAACATGTTTGCATTTTAGATCTTTTTTTAGTTTTTGTTTTTTTTTTTCCAGTCATGGATGGAAATCACAAAAAATTGAAAGAAATGTCCTCCAAAATTTCCATAAAAATACTTCAAACACCCTTTGTTGTAACTCTGTCCCTCAACAACTATTGCATACTCTGGGTTTTACGTTTTTCCAAGAAAACTACACCATCTTTAGATAATACATCTGTGTGCAGTGTCTTTACTTACATAAAAACACTCTAAAATTAAATAAGTCCATTTATTGATTTGGGGGTTTGTGCTGCAGATATTGAAGGTTTTCAATCCAAGCATAACTACAGAAAGATGTGGGTTGCTTCTTTATTTTTCCTTTCTGTACAGTAGTTTACAGAAAAAGAATAATCACCTTGAGCAGGAGAATGTCAACATTTGTCAGTATATTTAGCATCCAATCACAATATGCTTTGGTATATTGAAGGAATAAGAGTACCAGAGAATAGGTGGGGTATTTCTCGTGACTTGTATCTGTGCCTGTTATTTTAAGAAAGGTAAGTATAATACTTTTGATCCTAGTGCAAACCTAAACATGAGGTTTTATTTATTCTGTAGTTGTTATTATCTATAACCTGTACATATTGACATGCCAATATTTTTATAAATACTCTTGCTGTCTCCACAGTGGTCCACATTTTTGTGCCATGCGATGACTCAGAATATGCTTTCAGTTCTGTCACAGATTGTCAAGCTGTGTCATGCCATCCACCTTGGCCAGCTGTAAAGTCAAATTCACAAATTGCACAGGAAGCAAAATAAGATAAAAAACCCCTAGTATGCTTAATTAGGTGGTCAAAAGATCACTTTGTGCTGTCTCTGAATGTCAAAACACCCTACTTTATTCTCTAGGGCTCCAGCCACATTCCCATCTCTAACATACTAATTCTTATGCCATATATAAAGAGATATTTTTCTCTCCTGAATAAAAAAATTAAGAAAACTATTTATATTCTAAACGTGAAAAATATTTCTGTCAAAGTGTACGTAGATAATTACTACATCTAGGAACACACAGAAAAGCCAGCTCACAGCTATTTGCCTGCCTTGAACAGAAATTCTACCATGTTTGCAGCATATTTGTGCATGAGGCTGTTTGCATTTTGGTCTGAGTCAAATGTCTCTGCCCTGAAGCTTCAGTCTCCAGGTCAAGGATCAAAGACAGAACTGTTTAGTATAGGAAGCCAGTCACTGAGAACAAACAAGGGGCAGTTCAAGTGATAAGTTTGCTAACTTTTTTAAGCATTTCACACATCCACTAAATGACAAATGCCATAGAAAAAAACCAGAATCTGTTTGTAATTGATCAGTGAGGAACAAATTAATAGAGTACAACAACATTCTTCAAGTCATACATGTACAAAAATGAGTCTGGTCATCTCTGGTCATTATTAACTATGCTAAGCACCGGCACAAACTACGGTGTGTTGTGTATCATTGCAACTACAGAGAAGCAGCAGGCCAAGCTGCAACCCAGGCACTGGATCTAAATTGAAGGCTGGATTTCACTTCATCAAAACTCCGGCTGCATGGAGTGACCTTTATCACACAGGCTTTTACTTAGACTTTAGCTGGATAATGTGAATTTCACTCACTGATACAGTCCTTATTATGCTAGTGTCTGTGATAACTTCAAAGAAGGAGTGGGTAATAGGAGTAGCTGAAGCATGATCTACACGTGTTAGAGAATATTATTTCGCTGAGACGATGAAAAGGCATCCTCTTCCTACTTATCTTTTTGTTTATATTTCATGAGACTTTTTTTTACAAAAAATATGGTTATACCATATAGAGTGAATTCATATATATCTTAGAACTTTTCACGTGTCTTTGATTTTCCCTGCAATTCAATTGTACTTCAGTCCTAAACTAATCTTAGATGGGAATACTACCTCTTACCTCCTGTATTTACTTATATTTTTGTGCGTTAAAATATAATTTCACTGTCCTTCTGAAACAGGACTTGAATGAAAATCTATGCAGCTTTAAAGCATAGTTTCAGCAACTGAACACCTCATTCCCACCTGTTTTTTTTTTTTCCCTTGTAAATGTTCTCTAGAAAATATTGACATATTCATCCTGAAGTCTCATCTTTCCTGTCTTTCAGTTACTCTATAAACTTACACTTAAGATAGCTTCCAGGCATCGTTTGTTCAAGATGTGACTGTTGGTCTGTACTCTTGAGTGAATATCACCAACAGGAATACAACAGATGCACAAACGTGGTTTGAGCTCAACCAGCCAGCAACAAAGTACCATGCAGATGCTCACCTTCTCCTACTACTGCTTGCCTGGTGGGATGGGGAGGAGAAAACACAACAAAAGGCGACCGAGTCAAGACAAAGGACAGAAAAGGCTCAGTCAGCAATTATTGTCACGTGCAAAAACCAGAGTCAACTTAGGGAAACAAAATCAACTCAATTTAAACAATAAAAAGCACCTCCGATTTCCAAATCAGCAGTGATAAATAAAATCGGATCTTAAAAAAACACCTTCCTCCTACCTCTCCCTTCTTTCTGGGCTCAGCTGTGCTCCCAATTCTCTAACTCCTCCACCCCAGCAGTGCGGGAGGGGAAACGAATGATGGTTACGATCAACCCAGTCCATACGACATTTTTTCTGATGGTCCTAACTCCTCAGGGGGAAAACTCACAGTCTTGCCCTGCAGCAATATGGCATCCCTTCCTTGGGAGACAATCCTCCACAAACTTCTTCACCTAGCATGGGTATTTTCCATGGGCTGCAATCCACCCAGCAACAGACTGCTCCAGTACAGGCTTCCCTCAGAGTCACGGCCTTCTTCAGACGCAGTTGCCCGCTCCAGTGACAGGCCATAGGAGGGATTCTGCCCCCCCATTGATATCTAAGGGCTGCAAGGGATCAGCCTTCCGTCTCACCATTGGTCAAAAGGGGAATGGCTACTCCAGTGTGCCTCCACACCTCCTTCCTCACTGACCTGGGTATCTGCATGATTATCGCTCTTTTGACCCATTCCTCTTCCAAAAAAAAGAATATCCAAAACAAAAGAAATTGCCCAGCAGGCTTTTCTCTCCTTAAATATGTTATTGCAAGGGAACTGATTGGCTCGGTCTTCATGAGAGGTGGGTCTGACTTGGAGCTGGAGGAGCTGCTTTGAAGATTCTTACAAGGGTCCCATGCTAGTAGCCCCTTCCCCTACTACCAAAACCCTGCCAGACACAAAATCAACACAACAAAAATGTATTTGAACTCACTTTCTCAAATCCATCTTGACTACAGTACTATCAAAATCGACTTGTTTAAAAATAAATCCTTTTTTTTTTGTGTAGTAAAGAGAAAGGAGTAGAGCTTTTAAGTATAAGTTTTCTTGTTCCCAGAGTCAGAAAACTGCAATGTGACACTGATTTTTAAAAAGTTTGCAATGAGTAATGCTTGCTTCACCTTCTGCAACAATATACGCGAGATTAATGGGCCAGGCATAATTAATGAACTGAATTTACACGTATGTTAAAGATGTCGGATGGGCTTCCTAATTCCTGGGTCTGGTCTCTTCCTAGGCTATGCCCTGACTTTATATAGATATAAATACATACATGCAACATGCTTCTGACACCTTGCTCCTTTTCCCCCTGAAAGACATACTCTGAGGCACAAAATAAGAGGTCATTTATCTGCAAGATCAGATGCCCAGAACACCAAGATGTGCTGCATGAGGAATTAAAAAAAAATGTTACTGCAGTTTGAAAAACTTCCATTCCTTATAATGAGCTTCATATCAACCCAAAATTTTCACTTATGTCTGCTGAAAGGTCAACATTCACCTTCTTACTCACCTCAGTAGCTCTAGAGGAAAAAAAAAATTAAAACCACTGATAGAAGTACACACTGGTTTTCAAACACCACTATCAATGCTTCACATAAAAATATTATGTGAGTTAGAGTCAGATCTAAGATTAAATTCATGTTGATACATGTGTATCCATCTAGTGGCTTCAGACCATTATATAAAAACTAGATGTTTTGGTGGTTTGAATGGGATTTTGGGGGTTTTGTTTTGGTTTTGATTTGTTAGTCCTTGGTGGGATTTGGTGTTTGTTACTCCTTGGTGGGATTTTTTTTTCAGTTCAGTCTTCTATTTCATATTAGCTAAAGAAATCCTTAATTTTCCTCAGCAGTGGTCCTTAAAATAGTTACAACTTTATGGATCTGAACATCCTGATTGACAGTCAAGTCAACCACAGTACTTTGTTTTTCTGCAGTACGTTACTGTGTGCTCTACTCATAGAAAAGGGTCCATCAATGTGACTGCACTTGTGCTTACAAATTGCTTTATGGTTATGATTAAAAAACACAAGTGAGACAAAGGGGGAAAGAGAGGGAAACATGTTAATACTTGCAACAGTCAAAGCTGCCTGATGCGTCAGATTAGACATCTTAGAAAGCACTAATTTGATGGCCTGCATCCAATGTGCTATGTTCCTTATGATCTGGGCAAGTTTGTTCTCTGCTGTACCCTGCAGTGTTCTCTCCCCATGTGAAGGCAGAAATAAATTTTATAGGCATTATGTCCTTTCCATAAAATGTTTAAACTACTTCATTTTTATCTGAGCAATGATGCAAGGTGGAAGGAACAGGCCAGTTACACTGCATGTGATATCACTTCTGAGGAATTCTCCATTTCAGGTACCATCATTATCCCTAAGATTCTAATGTTCAAGAAGCACCCAGCCATTCTGTGTAAATGTTGATGATAGGCTCAGCTCTGGCAGTCATCTTTACACTGAGATGAGACAGACAGAAGTCTTAGGATGGCTCAAACGAAGCTGATGAATATTTAGTCTAGATGATGAAGACCAAAGCTAACAACAGCAACATCAAAATGTCAGAAGGTCCAGAAAATGTATTTTTCAAATTACTCTGAATTCAAAAGCACTGGAAAAGCATTTAAGAAGCTTGCAGAAGATCTCTCATTTTTTATGCTCTCAAATATAAGAATCTGAATAATTGACTAGGATGCTGTTGTAGGAGAAACATATAAACCTCACACAATCCCTTTTGCAAAGAACTTGCACTCAAAGAGATAGACTGAAATGAGGAGATAACGATGTGATATTGGGGGATAAAAGATTGCCCTTCTGACATTTCTCTGTCCTTAGCTGTCTCTGGACATCACAGCAAGACAAACTTTAATGACAGGATTCAAAAAAGAGTAATGAGGAACTATGGGTCATGTTTTCAGGAAGTGTATCCCAATCTTAAAGACAGTGGGAGAAATCAGAAGGTCACTTGATTAAAAATCTGTTAAGAGACTGTTTTTGTGAGCCAACTGGTAGCAGGTGTCATGTACTCTTCACTGAACATAAATATCATTTGTGGGGTGGGGTTGGATTGTGAAAGGACTTTGAAGGTGAAGCCAAGTAGGTTGTGTTTGAAGTGGCAGAAAAACTCTAGCTAGTAGAGGGAGGTGTAGAGAGAGGTGAAATGGTCAAAATGACAGACCAGGAAAATTATCTTTGCAGCAGCTGAGCAAGATTGCATTTGTCAAAGTCAGAGAAAAAAGGGTGATGCAGTGGCTGAAACTTGAGATATTTCAGCTGTGCAGATAGACAGGAAAAGCCACATCTTATATAGGGTCTGTAAAAAGAATCTGTGAAAACTAGACATTACCTGAAAGGGAGGATTTTGAAAGCAGGATCAGACAAAGGGGATAGTCATCATTCTAGGCATCGCCATTACCTAAGCAAAAATACTTTCAAAGAGAAATGGTTGACTTTTTAATAACAGGTGACTGTTCATCACTATAAAGTCCCTTTGGAATATACTGAGCTTTGCTGGGTTTTCCCTGTGCTTCTATTTCCTCTATCTCTAACTGCGTTTCCTTCCTTAGACATTATTTTTAAAGGATAGTCAGATTCAAAGTAAGAATGATTTGCTGTGCTGGTGCATGACAAAATGAAGTTTTACAATGAAAATCTTAAGCACTTTCTAGCAAACACAGAATTTAAGGCTGAATGCTGATGCTTTAGCTTTGCAGCTAGAAGTTCAGGCACTGGCATCTCAGATCAAAAAGGAAGTTCTACATCATTCCTGTATGCAGTAGTACCTGATGCTTAATACTTCAGGAGATAATAAAACCTCTGAGCACAGTATGTACTTGATCATACAATGGTGTACAAAAGGGGTTGGTAGAAAGACTTTTAAGCCCAGAGACACATGATCTGAAAATCACTGGGAACGAGCATTGCTGTTTATACTGAACACAAAATGCTGGTGACTTTGGATAACAGATCTACTAATTTCACTCAGTACCCCAGAATGATCAGAATATCATAATGACAAGAACTGTCAGCTGACAGGACACTTACTCATACCTTGGGCACATATTATTTGGGAATAAAATGAAAAGTGAACCCAAATAATAGCATGGATTCGCCATAGGGTCTAGAAGGGTTTTAGTGACATCTTCAGGAGCCTGAGGTCTCTCTGGCACTAGATTTATGCCTTTCTCTGTCATCAGCTGTGATGCTATACCAGAACTGCACAGAAGCCCTATTAAGACCGTATTTCCACCTGCACTTGCCATACACTTTGCCATAGCAATATACTTTTACAGCAGTTTATATCTTTGTTCATGAGCACTGAGAAATACTTGTGGTTGTAATTTTTGCATTTTTAATTTAAACTCATAATATTAATACTTTGTGTTACTCTTCTTCCACAGCCCTTTCTCTACTGGATATTAACAAAATGTGACAGAGAAAGAAAAGAGAATAATAAGAAGAGTCGAGGAGTAGATGCCTTTTCAACTGCCATAAATTTCCAGGGAAATGTTGCTTTACAAGGGGACCATTTTTCATCAGAATTTCTAATAATTTTGTTGACTAGCTTTACTTAATATTTAATGTTAAGTTAGGTAGTTCATCAACAGCTGGTAAACTGAAATTTTTTAGGTCAAACTCTTTGGTACCTACATACCATGTAAAGAGATTGATGCATAGCTGGAGGTAACAGCCCTGTTTTATGAATGATTTCTTTCTAGAAAAAGCTCAAATTTTTCACATTGACTGAATGAATACTACTGAGGATATGAGATACACAGCTCAGCGCAGAACTCTGAAATCAGATATGCTTTTGGGCAGAGGTCTTGTTCCACTGTTATTATTTCAAGCTGGGAATTTTAAGTATTTCAGTACTTTCCAGACCATTCACGTTACATTATGAGATTATACAACCAAAACGAATCTTAGCTCTTGCTGGCTTTCTGGAAGGAGGACATTTGCACTAAGCCAATCATCTAGGCTTATATATTCAGTGCAAAACTACCCTGAATGTTTTATTCTGCCTGGGACATCTGTATAAAACAGTCAAGTTTCCTCCAGAGCAGCCCACCTCTGCACTGCTCAGATGACTAGACTAAATCTCAAGCGTAAGCAAGATCATTCCTGC
>NW_010429923.1:0-4277 GCF_000710305.1 Buceros rhinoceros silvestris | reverse complement strand
TTCCTGCTTTATTCACCTAAAATCTGAGTGTCTATCCAGATAACTTTGTGAGCTCTCTAAATACCAATGACAGCTAGAGGAACAAATAAAGTTGTGGCTTTATTTTCGGGACAATTGTCTTGTCCATGTAAAGGGAATCATTTACCTAAAGATAATTTTTAGTGTGTAAAGACAAGAAGGCAAGAGTTCTGACTCAGTTTTTAAAAAGAGGCAGAAAAACATTAACTGTTTTTCTCCAGGTTAAATAGAGGGATTTAACCCAAATACTTCGAATCCGAATCCACTATTTAATCATTGACTAAACTCCTTATTACAAGTGACCATGTCTGCATTTGTCTGAGGTAGGCTTGGGATTGACTGTTCCAGCAACCCACAGAAAGTCTTTTTTGTTTCCTCATGTGTTTTATTTTATTAGCGTGTAAAAAGCAACAGTACTACAATTTTTTGCTGACTACACGACTTTTTCACCTTCTCCCTCTCAAGCTGTGTTCTAGAAAATGCCTCTAGTTGCAGAGACATTGCAGAAAGTTGGAAGTCAGTCATCACAGTTCATCAAGGGAGCAGGTGTGATCTCTGTTGTATGAGAGCAGAGAAATCTTATGTGATATGGAGTAATTCAAGAAGCATGACTCTAGAATACTGATTTTGGTTATTTTCATGGGTGGTTTGGTAGTGAGAGTGGGTTGGTTTGGGTCTGATTTGGTTTCTTTTTTATTTTTTTTTTTTAAATCTTTCATGTCAGCACGATTTATATGCTTTTGGAAAGGATAGTAGAGCTGGGATCAGAATGTATGTGAATTTCCTTGTTATATTCACAACTGCTTTGACTCTATCTTCAGTCCTTCATTGATCTTTTGACATGAATCTCTCCTGACTTCCTTGACATCTATTCTAAGCAGAGAAATGATTGATCACAAAGTTGGCTAAGGATAGATAGCAAAGGTAGCCTTGAAAATTATTTCAAATACACTGTATTTTGAGAATGTAATCCCTAATACTGTCTTAATAGAAACGATACATACAACCCAGGTTTCATCTGACACTAATGTGTTTTTAAATCCTTGGACCTCATCAACATGATTGTAACTAAAATGCTCCAAAAATGTATTTGGCACTCCTTCCTTATGTAGCTGGCATGACCAGACTGTACACAGACACCCTGGCCTTCATTTTCCTCTGCCTATTTTTGCAGATGAGTCAACCTTTGAGGCTATTTGAGAGTAGAGCTGGCAATTGCAGGGCCCAGATGCCACACTCAGGGTTCCAAGTCCCTAACAGTAGGATTTGTAGCTGGCTGCTGCCATGTGCTGCTTTAGATTCACTGTCCATAACCCGGAGGGTTTATATATAATGTGCCTGCTGCTGCCTTAGTCATTGGTATCCATGAGATGTTTAGTGTTTGCTGGCTAAGATCAAGCCTGCAGTCCACAGCCTGTGCGTGTCCAGCTTTGTGCTCTATGTTCTCCACTCCTGTCAGACAGAAAATGTGTGCGCTGGTCAGAAGAGTAATTCTCATGCCAGACATGCATGCAAGCAGTGGACAGAAGGTTTCTGGGGAAACATAGAGTAAATTCTGTGAAGTCTTTCCACAAAGTCACACATTTTAAAATTGTGAATGCAAGTAATTTCTTCTTAAACAAATCTTTGTGCTGGTATAGTAATTCAGGTTGAGGATCTATAAATGTCCTTGAGATAAATATTTTTTAAAAGAAGGTTGTTATTCAACTGTCTGAAGTACTATATTTAAAAAAAAGAAAAAAAAAAGAAGGCGGCATTTACTTTATAATCAGAAAAGGTATTGATTTTGAAATAGGCAAGCTGGAGGAATAGCCAAAGGTTTCTCTAATGCAATCCTACAAGCACTTCAAAACACAGACCACTTCTTGGAGTTAACTGGGTTTCTAATACTTTTTCCCCATGTGGATCAGTTACTAGTGGCCATGATCAATACAAATTTACTGCAAAAATAAACCTTGCTTTTATGGAGACTATTTCAGTGCATTATCTGGAAGAGTAGGGACAAGGGGGTCGTAAGTTTTATCAATTAGCAATTATTGATATCTCCTATGTTCAGTGCAGTCCTTTTCTTTTTCCCTCCCATCTCTTGGTCAGGTTCTTTTATTGGAGTTGTTTGTGCAAATAATATTCACAAGTATACTTGTAGTAAACAGTACACACTTGAGTAAAAGGCAAAGAAACAGGCCCTAGATTTGCAAACTGGAATATATATAGAAGAAAAAGGTAACATGGAAAAAGAAGTATTCTCAAATGGAAATCTGCAAGAACTGAGTTAAAGGTTGAACAAAGCCCTATGGGATATAGCAGTGAAGGCAAATCACGTATAGAGAGACTGTGCTGAAATAACGAGGTACAGGCAGTTGTCATAGATCTAAGGAGCCCAGTAAAATATTTTAGGAATCCACATCTTGGCCACATCAGTTTGTAATAGTTTGGAGCATTTAGCAAACACAAGAACTAAGAAGAAAGAATCACTGAAAAGGAGATGAATATTCTGAAATTCTTTTTTAAAAAAGTAACAAAGTATTCTGTATGCCATACTGAGTAGCAAAACACGGAAGAAAGTAGATTGTAGAAGAAGGTAGAAAAGTAGTGGAAATAAATGATAGTAGTAGTTGCTCCATTTGGAAATCCAAATTCATTTTTTATACTACCTTTCAGAAGAGGTTTAACTTATTGGCTTCGAGCAATGTTGTGGCAGTACTGCTGGACATGCAAACATATACATCTGGATACAAATAATGCATGTTATGCACTAGTTAAAAATGTTCAGTCATTAGCTGTGGGAGACAACATATCTGTTTCCTTGACAGGAACTGCAAAATCCTGAGACTTCTGGCTCTATGCAGAAACAGTTCAGAAGTTTGAGCTTTCTCTCACATTCTTAACAGGATGCCTGAGTGATTACATTTTCCATACTACAACAGAGGCAACTAGACTGCTGCTCAGCGTTATAAACATCATAGGACCAAACTTTCTGCACCGAGACAATATTGTCCATGCTGATCCCTTGTATTTTGAATAAAAAATACATTCCATTGTATCTTTGACAACAAGCATAAAAAATTCTGATGGTTCAGACAATGAACACTTTTTTAAGAAGAATTTTGACCAAATTAAATGACTTCCCTAAGCAGTAGTCCATGAAAAGGCGTCTTTGCATATATTTGATTATCTGTGTAGTTTCTTCCACCCGAACTGTCCTTGCTTTATATGATGATGTTAAAGAAAACATGTTCTTATATGCCTGTAAATACCTTGTGTGCCTGGCAGAATCCAATTTGATGTCATACCACATCTTGTATTACTAGCTATTTCTTTTACCATACTCCTTAATTGTGGATCAAGATCATCAAACAGACAGGGTTCAAGCACAGAACTGAATGGTCATCCTCTTTTTACATGGTTTACAGTCAGATAATCTGTCTCAAGTATACAGATAGAGAGACACAGAAGGATTACAAGGCGTACTTTTGGCAGCATGATAGATGGAATTTCAGTACTTCAGCTGGTATTTTGTAGAAGGAGATTTAAAGGGGGAATTTGAGAACAGCAAAGAACTTTATCTGATTTACTTTGTCTTTTTCTTTCCTCTTTCAGTTCAGTTTACATGAGGCATAATATCATTAGGATCTGTGAAAGGGAGTTTTCAGAACCTTTGCACATAACTTATGCATATGGCAAAGCTGCAAAATGAATACTTGTGAACAGCAACAAGACACAGGTTGTTAGTGCTCATCTTGCCAGTTCACATCCAACACCTGTACAGCAAAGCGACACTAATTAATTCAGAAATATTCAATATATCTCAAACTGCTGTAAGTAACATGAATATTCCTCATTCTTGCTGGTGATGCTGTTGAAAGCAATGGTGGGGGTTAATTATTGCTGTCTGATATAGATCTGTCCAGAAATAACTTGGTTGTATAATGGGTAGAATGAAAAATCATTTTTTTGTTGTTAGATGGGTTTTGTGGTGAGTCAGCACTCTCTGAAAAATACAAATGTTCTAACATAAACAAACTTTTGCTAGTAGTGCACCTTAATTCTTATGCACCTATTCTTACATGTCTCTTACTGTAATTTTGAAGCTTCAGGTTGTTCTGTTGTTCAAGTTTTTTGAGGTACATATTCTGTCTGCAAGCTACAGAGAAAACATAGAAGAGTCTATTGTCTCTTGTTTCTCCTGACTTGACATGACTGTGGATATGTATTAGAGAAATGAAATTTTAAACCATTGGTTTGGTGATTGTACAGCA
>NW_010429922.1:14353-60441 GCF_000710305.1 Buceros rhinoceros silvestris | reverse complement strand
GGCATGGTTGGTGCTGGGAGGGATGGATGAGGTCCCGACAAGCTGCAATGGCTCCAGAGAAAGTGCGGCTCGGCGGCTCTTTGGAGCAGGGTGGCAGTTTTGGAGCGCAGCAGCTCTAGCGGTTCCTGGTGCAGCTGCCGGAGTCCAGAGGGCGTTGCTGCGATGTGGTCCGGGGTGGCCGGGAGTGCAGAAAGACTGCCTTTTTGCGGGCGCAGCGTGGCTTTTTAAAGCAGAGACGGAGCGAAAATCGAACAGACCCGCGAAAACTTTTAACCAATGAAAAAATGGAGATGCAGCTGACGTCACATGGCAGGGAATATAATAGGATAGTTAGAGCAAATTCTCCTAAAAAGGAGATCTTTGCCAACCCATCACATAGGAGTCATCATCCATTCGCTTGTTAGGGCTGTGCATCTAGTACTGGACTGAGCCCAGCAAGAAAAAAAAATAATATTTTTTCATGTCATATAGTATTTCCCAGAAATAAATCATTTTAACATTGTATTTCAATGGTATCATCTTCCA
The DNA here is from genome assembly GCF_000710305.1 of Buceros rhinoceros silvestris. Classification (NCBI taxonomy): domain Eukaryota; kingdom Metazoa; phylum Chordata; class Aves; order Bucerotiformes; family Bucerotidae; genus Buceros; species Buceros rhinoceros. Next base: position 59,916 of record NW_010429922.1, on the reverse strand, counting down.
TAGTTCTACACAAGACATTTCACGAGCGAGATAAATGTTTTTTTTAAATACTCTAAGTAATTTTTGAATATATTTATGATTTGAGCTTTATTAAATGTTTATGAAATCCTCTTAACATGAAAAGTGCTATGCAAGGGCTAACCTTGATAGTGTAAGCTTTACTTTAATCCATCTGTGGCAAAAGCACAGTGACAAAACAGTATTTAGTACTGAATATAACTACATCATTCAAATGCACAGTTCATATGAGACACGCTCTGTCATGAGACATAGGGAAGTATATTTCTGAAAAGCTAATTTATTAAGCTTTTCACCCATCAAACTTCCAAATCTACTTTTTGCATAGATATACGTGGTATCCATCCGCCTTGCACCTGTTGGGTTTCTCCTCCCCCGCCAGCAATTTGTTCAAATTTTCTGGATGAGCATTAGTTCTGTCCATAATGAAAGATCTTACCTAGGTTGTGAATGCGCTACATATTGTTTGTGTGAGTGTACATTAACCATGTATATGCTGTCTGGTTGAAAATATACAGCACAAAAATATTGTGAATTCTTAGCAAAAGCGAAAAAGGTCCAGTTCTTTCAAAAAAACTTGCTTATTGCATCTGGCCCATGCAATCATAATATGCTCACAGAATGAGTTCAGTGCTTCTTGAAAGCACCAGGCCTGCTTTCTGGTTGTTCTTGATGTTCATGTACTCTACCTAGCTCTACAGTTTCTTGAGGAGCCATGGTCCGGCATGCAATAGCCCTACCTCACACTTGCCCTCTTGCAGTGCTATAATAGCTAGGAAAACACACTATAAATCCATGCAGAGGTTTTTACAGAAATATTTCTTTAACAATTCAGATGGCTTATCATTTATTATTTCTCCTATGATTTAATAATACACTATTATGCTTCTTTACTTTGTTTCTAATTCTTTAGTTTTTATTGTATGCATTTGCATTCTTCAATAAATTTAGCTTGAAAATGCCTTAGAACAAAACTTATGAATATACATAGCAACATGGGTCTTTCAGAGTCTCTTGAAACTGCACAATTTGCATAATAGATAACAAAAATAAAGTGTTTTCATGCAGGAAATAAAAATAAACCCTAAAGTGTCTCCATTAAGTTATAAATTGAAAATTAAAAGGAGAAGAGAACAAATATTTGTGAGAATTAATTTTAAAAATAAAAAGAAACAACTAAATTTGGAGGAGTTACGATAACTCATTGCTGTTGCATAAGTTTCTATGAATGCTTTCCACTCATTAGTCTTTGCAAGACACTTTCAGTTTAGCGGGTAAATACTCTACTCGACAGAAGGTAGAGAGGTAAAATGTCAGCTTGTATAAGGTCACTGAGAAACTCAGTAGCAGAGACCAGAGTGTAATTCCCAGATCATTCAACATCTTGCCTAGCATTTTGCCTACATATTCTATTTTATGAAAGAAATTGTACAGGGAAGAATGTTTGTGTTTCTCCAAGAAGTGTCAAATGCTGTTGCTGCATGTGGTGCTGCAGAGCCTGTAACAAGTCCCCTACACACCAGCTATCCAGTGAAGCATATGGTCAATGTGGTGGAAATCACATCAGCCCAGTTGGCTCCTTGACGCTTCACCAAGAAACGCTATTCAAAACAATGTCTTCTGAACACAACACAGGAAAGAAATGTTACCCAGTACCAGGCAGGTTTTCTTGAGAGGAAAGAAGTTAGAACTGTCAAAAAAACAAAAAAAAAAGGTAACACCAGAAACTGTGTAACCCAATTTAAAGTGATAAAGGCTTACTGAATCTTTTTTTTTTATTTATGTCCTAATAGTACATCTGGTATATATACTTCCTTTCTCTTATTGCTTAACAAAGCATCGGCCATTAACAAATTCTTCTGAAATATCTTTTCTTTCAATCTCAGTGAACTATTGTTACATTTGAGAAACTTCAAGGTACCAAACACTTTAGAAAGATAAATCTATCCAAAACTGTGTGTATTTATGACAGCCACATTGACCTCACTCCATATTTTTCTGGGTATCTGCTTGCAGCCCTTCTATAGGAAGTACCACCTTGAACTTGTGATCTTAGAAAGTGAATACACGAACCTAAAAAGAGTAAAACATGTTGACCATTCCTATCTGTGAAAGACTGGAAGCAAGATTCTTGGAGACAAAAAATGTGTTTGAATGAAGAACCTTCTAACTTGCAGCAACACTGGTTTAACAGTAAATGAGATAAACCGGGAAAGTTGAATTTTAGATTGGGTTCTTTACTTAAAGGCAAAATATAATACAGTTTATTTAACTTAGAAATTTAACTTTATTTAACTTAGAAATTGTAAATAGAATAAATCTTATCATCCAATACTGCTTGTAAACCATACCAGTTATAAATATGTTCCTGCTTTCACCAGCAAAACCAGTGTGAGATGGTATTTCATCAAGATTGAATACCCCTAATATTTTTTTAGAGAAAGCCTGTTGCAGCTAGTATGACTTTTGCTACTTATCATTGTAGTCTTCTCTTCAGTAAGATGCAAAGAAGCTTGTCTTTCTTCTCATGTCATGTCCCTCGGATCAGAGACTTTTTAACACTGCAATACTTCAGTCTTGTCCTAGTGCTGCTCCTTACTCTTAAAAACATTTCATTCCCTAAGTCACCTGTTTTACAGAAGAGATAAGCTAATAAAATGTCTTTTCACTAATAATGAATTTGTCAACACCTATTTTAAGCAAGTGGAAATAGTAAGGGTCCTTTGAGTGGATTACTAAGTACACTGAAGACTTCCATTTAGCCAAGATGGCTAAGATGGGCCAACAGTAGTACCTCAGCCTTGCAAGGATGTCACACAACAGCAAAAGCATAAATTCTCCTCATATTCGATCAGTCTCTATTGAAACTACCAACACAAACCCCAATACTGTCGTTTCTCTTTTTTATGTATGTACAGCTGTGACTTTTTTTTTATTTGAGAAACAATATCCCATCTTCTTTCTCTTGACCCAGCAATCAAAATTAATTACATAATAAATACTGGTTTTCAATTCCCGTTGCATGGGAGGAAGCAACACAGAAATGTAAAATTCTGTATCACATTCTGAATATGAAACTCACAAGCATCAGTCAGCCTCTCCTGTTGTGTGTGTCTAAGAAACTAGCATGTTTACCGCTGTTCCCTCGTTTTGCTCAATTGGCATTTTTTTTTGTTTTTTACTCTTCAGTTTCACCTAACTCAGTCTAAACCAACCTAGGAATAAATGTAACTAAAATGAGAATAGGATCCAGATTTCAGGGGAATAATTCCAATTTACATTATGTGTTGCTCTGAAATGAAGCACACTGGCTGGAATTTTCAAGCAACTGCAAGAAACGTGAAGTAAGCTTTATTGTTCTTGTCTAACCCATTTCCTTCATTGTCTGAAAATCCAGCAGGAGAACACTAATATACATTTTATAAATAGCAGTTCCCTTGCCACATACATTCACACTGCTCTCAAATACTAAGAAATCATTCCTGTCAAGTCACCAGGTGAGAATCGGAAAGTATTAAGACTGCTTATGAAACTAGGAAATGCCTATGCTTCACCTTGCTGCCAGCTAGCGTGCTCAATGCATGAAAAAGTAGTTAGCACCATTAGTTAACTGCGAGTCCTAGTTACAATATAAAAAATAGATGAACAGCTTCTATCATCACCCCAGCATGGTGCTTAATGGCTGATTGAAGGTACCACATAATCTTTTGGATGGCTCAATCACTTCTTTCTTCACAGTTCAAAGGAGAAGAACGATTTCTAACCCTGGTGTTCTAACAACACTATCAGAGTGGAACTTCACTGAAGATTCACTTAGATTACAAAGGATAGGTTCTAGGGTTTACACAGCACTTGCTGTTGGATAGTTAAACAGAAAAGAGTGTTCTGACCCTTACAATCTTATGAGATTATGTTTGAGGAGCATGAAATTCCTCAATCTTGAACAAGGTGAAATCTCAAATCCCAAATTACTTACTGCTAATGAAAAAGCAAATGAAAGCAGACAGTGATGCTGACAAAGTATTTCTCCTTCCAGATATCATTTCATTTCAGTATAATAATTCATTTTAATTACTTTTGAAAGATCTAATTTTCTAAATAGCATCATTTTTAATTAGCAGAGGAATAAGGAATAAGTAGAAGTAACTAGTGGAAAATAGGTATACGATTTCCCGAATATGTCACTTCCCAAATAGGTATTAACTGAAGGTTGTTACCATCTGATGTTTGTGCATTGGTCTGTGTAAAATGAAGTAGTGGTCTGAGTCCCATGGGATTTGGAGAATACTTGAAGCACAGAAGGCAATAATTAACATAATTGCCGACAGTCTCTTTAACTATGATGAGCACTGAATAGGGATGAAAATGTAATTTACCTTCTTATCCTTAAAGTCTTTGTTTCTTCATGTCAGAGCTCAGTCAGACGGAGGAGCAACCAAAGGTTATTTATTTTATCAGATGCCCAGACTATTCTTGTTCTTTGCAACATAGCTAAGATTTCAGCTTCTAGAGCCAGAAAATCAAGCAGTGTTTACAAACGTAATCCCTTCCAAATAGAATTGAAACCCAACTTAGATAACAACAATAGACAAGAAATCCATACTTTTAAAGGAGTGATAACAAGCTTTAGGCATTGACAAAAGCAGAAGCAGAGCAAAAGGCAATACTTCTGAGGTACCCTTCACTGTCACACCTTTAGCTGTACTAGAATTATAGACTCTTTTGTAGTGGATTTAAGGCAATGGTAATAGTTTTGCAGATTATTGACATGGTATATTTCTTATTCTAGGTTCTATCCTTAGGGGCTGATGTTCTACCAGAATATAAACTCCAGACACCACGCATCAACAAGTTTACTATATTGCACTATAGTCCTTTCAAAGCTGTCTGGGACTGGCTCATTTTGTTGCTGGTAATATACACTGCCATATTCACCCCTTACTCTGCTGCCTTCCTTCTGAATGATAGTGAGGAACGGAAGAGGAGAGAGTGTGGATATTCTTGCAGCCCACTGAATGTTGTAGACTTAATTGTGGATATTATGTTTATCATTGACATTCTAATAAACTTCAGAACAACATATGTAAACCAGAATGAAGAAGTGGTAAGTGACCCAGCAAAAATAGCAATTCACTACTTCAAAGGCTGGTTCCTAATTGACATGGTTGCTGCAATACCTTTTGACCTGCTGATTTTTGGCTCTGGCTCTGAAGAGGTAAGCTTAATCAAATAAGAAATCTTAAATCTTAAGTTTTGACTTTACTACAATAATCTGTATATCCTAATATATATTTTGCTTGTCAGGTAATAGGCTCTTTAGTAGTTCTGCCCCATCTTTTAAAGTTAAATTAAAGTAAAATTTTCCTTAGTAGAATAATGTACAATATTAGCTTTTGTTGACAGGAGAACAAGTTGAATGATTCAGCTAGTACTTTTCAGTGATACCATATTTGATACTGTATTTACAAATAATGAAGGATTTGTTCAAATGCTTTTAAGAACTGCTCCTTTGATTTGCTGCTTGCTTTGTAAAGATATGATGCATGTAAGTTTTGTGTTGGCATTAAAACATTAAAGTAAATTTTCTTTGTTGAAAATCTTTAGATCAGATGTTTAGTCAGTGTAAAACAGATTTATTTGTAGTGTAGACTGCCCCAGTTAAAAAAAATATTTTACTGTTGCCTATTTTATCAGTAATATGCACTAAGAGAAAGATAAAAAGATTATATGGGGTTAACCTTTGTGACATAACTAACGTCTTTACCCTATCTGTACAATAGGTTAAAAAAGTGTTTCAATCTATGCATTCAAAAATTGCCCATAGGTGTATAAAACATACACTATGTTCTGGATGCCTGACCCAGTTCTGCCTCCTTCCAAAGAATTTTATTTAATTTAAGAAAGGCTAAAGTTATAACTTTTTTTTGATGAAAAGTGAACTGACAAGTAGAGAATTGGGGGCTTTTGCAATGCACAGAATACAGCAGTTTAAAAAAAAAAACAAACCAGCAAGCTAAGCAAAATAAGATCCATTCATTTTTTAAAGGACAGAAATACATTTCTTTAAAAAATCTCTTTCTGCACATATTGACATAAAAGAAACAGACAGTTTTGCTGACCATATGTGTATCTCATTAATTGAGAAGAGAAAGGTGAAAACCGCAAATTAATCAGCAACATCTAGCATGAAAATTTACTGATCTGACTGTTTGCCTCCATGTCACAATACAGAGAATGCAAAAATGTTTTAATTTTAAAATTAATTCCTTTTTATTAAAGTAATTGCTGTGACAGCAACTATTTTTATGTCTACCCCAAAAGCCTGATCTGAATTCTGAGCATACCAAGCTATCCTCACAAATTACATGTGAACTTAATTAAGTATGCCTATAAGGATCAGTAAAAAACAACTGGCGCATACTTAGATCCACCTTGAGAGTCTTGTGAACATATTCCATCTTAAACATTTCAGAAGTACGAAGGATATCGGTCATGCTTTTCTTCAAATAATTTTCTTAAATTTTATATAATGAGAATGTTTTCCTGTCTCCCGTGATTCTGAAAAATCATTATAATAATATGATCTAATTCAGCAGTCATAGAAATCAATCATAACACTCCTAATCAATAGTGATATTCCTACTAATTTGAGCAGGAGCTCAAGGTAAATAAGGAATTTAGAGAAACATGTAGGTAATAGCATGCAGTAGAAATAAATTTCAAGGAAACACAATAAGAAGAGAGAAAGTAACGTTAAGAACAGAGGGAACATGTTAGAGAAAAAAAGAAACTTTTTTTATTCAGAAGATGACTAAAAAGCTCAGAGATTCATGAGAATCTTTGATCATCTTTTGCATTCATTATCTGTGGTAGATCTCAGTTTTTCTGCAGATTATTTTCCGTGGTTTGGCTAGCACAGATACATGAAAGACAAAGATTCTGACAATGGTATTACTTCTAACTTGGACCACACGATTCCCCTTCAGGTATGGTCTGCATCCCTTTCTGATCACTGAGCTCTCATCACTGTCAAAAAAAATGTTCAGTGATTGGAAGTGTGGAACACCAAGACTTACAATAGGGACCAATTCCAAAGTTCATTGAAGGAGTGCTCTTTGGATTTGACCCTGAACATCATTCTTCCACACCTACCCTGTTGCAGACATCCTTACGAATAAAGTGGCAGGTATTAAAGTGATGTAAAGGGGTAAATTTAACACAAGATAATGTTACAGAGTAGTAGCAAACGAGTGCATTCTGGCAGGAAGGCAGAGAAATACAAAAACCGTGGATCATGGACCATGTATAAGTATAAGCATATATAAGTATATTCATTTTTTTATTCAAAACCTAGTGATTTTAAAGTTTCACTATCTGGAAAAACAAGGACATTCATCTAAGCAGAAATGAAACTATACAGTTTATGACCATTCATCATGAATTCTCTCTCTCATTCATGATATTGAATGTCAATCACGTTTTCTATGTTGTTACTGCAATTTTGCTTCCTACATTGCTAAATATAGTATTTCTCCAATGACTCCTATCTGATAGCTTATTAAGAGGCAGCAAATGTAAAACTATTAGAATGTAACCTTTTTTGTTTAATAGATTTTTTTCGGTCATAAACGTTATCTTTTTAATGAAATAGCCCTTTTTTGTTATCTAGATATTCTTTAAATAAGATCACCAACAAACAATCGTATTGAACAGTCTTTTTATTAAACATAAGTTCCAAAGAGAGTTCCATGAGTGCTCACACATCTTTAAAACACCTTGATATCAAACTGAGTCTAGAAAGAGCAGGAGATGATGATACAAATACCACATACAGCACTATCTGAATGCTTTTATTTGAGCCATTTGAGCCATACTTTGTCAACCACTGGAAAGCAACAGAGTAATACAGTTAACTTTCCATAACATAGGGAACTGATATAATTTTAAATTATCTTTTTTCTGTTTAAGCAGACTCAACACAAAACAATATGGCTGGTAGTAAAGCATTCTCTTTTTTTTTCTTTTTTCTTTTTTTTTCTTTTTTTCTTTTTTTTTTTTTTTAGTGTACTGTTGATGTTAAGTGGCATCCCTGGTACTTGCAAAGATAAAAATAATGGGTAGATGGACTTGTTACTTTCTATTCTTTTGGTAGTTTATTTTGAATCATTCTGCTCAACTGCAGATCTGGGTTGCATGTTAAACAAATAAGAGTTTCACTGGCACAGCTCCTCAAAGCACACACATAGATGATATTCATGTACAAGTGGAGCACTGCCTAAGATTACTAGATATTTTTAGATATAGCCATTTAAAATAAAGTGGGTTTTAACGTGTTGCTCATCTTTTCACTTCAAAGACAGGTACATTGTAGGCAAAAATCAGATGGATATATAGATAACCAGAGTTTCTTCCCTTTCATCTAGAACCAACTGCAATAAAACATATGAACAAGCAATGGCAATAGCTTCAGCAAGAAAATTTTCATATTTATAGTTTTATTACATTGAGACCAGAGAGAACACTCAGCTGAAATATACAGAAAAGCATGAAGGCTCTTGATATTGCTGTTTGTACAAATAATAGTGATCAGAGCTATTTTACAGAACATAATTAAAAAGCCTATCGACAGGAAAAATTTTGCCTTAGAAAATAAAAAAAGAAAGATCAAAGTATTCATTCATTCTTCTCTTAGTTTTGTTGTCTTCACTTCACTCCATTGCACAGTATACCTCTAAAGCAAACTGGAAAGAAGAATCCCACATTGCTAAAATTGGAGATTGAATCTCACAGTCAGCTCAGTTTAGCAATTTACTTGGAAAACGTATTCCACTTAATTTCAAGTCTTTCACACTGAAGACTGCACAGCTGATCATACAGGCAGCCTGCCTTTGCGTTAGCAGCTCTATGGACTGAGTACAGTCCAGGATGATGCAGCATTAGGATGGAGTTGCTGGAAATTATTTGGGTGGCTGGCTAATATCAGAGAAGTATTGAGTATCAACGTTTCTTCCCTTGATTGTTTTTCAAGATGAAGCAAAGAGGAACCCCTGCACTGCTTGAGTAGGCAGTTATTTGCAGACTATTTCGGCAGTCCTTTAACAACAGCAGTTGAAGTTCCAGTTCACTGCTATAAATAAGAAGTTTTCATTAGTTTAAATATTTTTGTTTAACTGCTGTTTGTACTAACATTTTCAGTATCATGATGCATACAGCATAAAGATCTTCAACAATGACACAGTGCTCAGAAGAAGCTATTAAGGTAATGGAGCATAGACTGAAAGGCCAAATCCTGGCATATATTAGAGATTTTTCCAAGAGAGAGAAAAGAGTTAATTATGCTTGATGCTATAGTACTTATATTTAATAGACTTATTTCCAGGCTGCAAAAAAGGTAGAAAACTGACGGTGGTTTTAACAAAATATTTAGGTGACAGGAAACTGAGGACTTTACAGTACCAGAAAACTGCGAAGTTCCCCAGCAGATGAAATACGGTGTGAGTGCACATTAATGCACATTGGAAAACACAGCTTGAGCTACTTCATTGGGTTATTTGGTTAAAAAAAAAGAGACAAGAGATGAAATTATATATTCATACATTAATGATAATGGATGTTATGAAGAAAGAAAAAACCCCACAAAAATCTAGAGGAAACCTAAGAATTTGGCCATCAGTGAGAAAGTCATGAGTCATAAGTAGCTTTTTGCACAGGCAGAATACTATTTATGCAGATAATAAATTAGGTGATACCAGCTCCCTCTCCCAGTCTGATACGATAATAACACCTGAATTATAGCCTCTGCAATCAGATAAACTGACGCACTCCTATTTCAAATCATGCTGTAATCATTTGCTGTTCATCAAAATAGCCCCCTGCTGTGGTCATTTCAGCATCAGGGCTTGAGAAATTCAGGGTATAAACTAATCTCATGTTAAAAAAGAAGACTTAAAAAGAGTTAAGGATACTCCCTTGCAACATAAAAGGATTTTGTAAAATACATTCAGTGACCTATACATAGAAAACATAGTATCCATAAACTCCCGTTTTTAGAAGGTCTTTTTTTTTTTACCCCTGGAGAGAAAATATTTAACAAACTTGAGCTTCTTTTTAGCAGAATGGAATAGTAATTTCAAAACAACTAAAGATGTCTTCATGCAGCTACTTAACTCATGGAGAAAACTATGTAGGAATGAAGGAACCATTGCAGGCATGATGTATTATTTATTTTTGGTGCTAGTACTATAGTCAAACCAGAAAAAACTCGATATACTTTTAATCCATGCCTCCCTCCTGTACTATAGCTATAAAAAAATCAAAAAGCATTTTGAAAGGCCAAATTGCACAATAACCAAGCAAGGCATAAATATCAAAATTATGTTGACTATGCTGGTTAACAAAATGTTAGATTGCCAGATTGGAATATATGCAATGGAATATATGGAATATATGGAATATATAGTGCAGCAGAGAAATCTAAGCTGATCTTTTTTTACTTTTCCCTTTAATTTTGTTTATTTGTAAAGAAAAAGTAAATTGGAGAAAACAGAATGTCTGTTTTGGCAGAATCTATTTAAAATAGATATTACCTCAAGACTTTTATCTTTTTAATAAATCTTACATATTAAAAAAACCCTTCTTCAATGTCTTGTAGGTATTTCAGATTTGGAAAGTACTTAAATATGTGCAATGGCCCTAATGAATTCCTGTCTAGGCAAACAGTTAAGTGTCTTTCATAAATTGCATACTGTTTGCAAAGAATATGCTATAGGGTGGGGAAAGGATCCTGGATGGGGTGAGGTGGTTAACTGACAGGGTAGGATCTCCGCCTCCGTGGGTGTCATGCTGAGCAAAGTACTCCAGCACACCAAGGAAACTGCATTGCATGAGGCATGGTTCTGACACCAAGTACTCCTGTCCCTGTCCAAGAGACACGTGGGAGGTGGACTGTTACTGTGTGAAGGCTAACTCTACACTGAGAAGTGGACAGCATGTAAAGGCACTCCAAAACCTATGGATCATGCTTTCTACCTCTGCTGCTAGCTGTGCTTTAGTGCCAAAGCTTTTCCACTGTGTTAAAGAAACTTCAAACTCAGAATGAGTTTCTTGACGCTTTACAGCACATCTAGTCTCACTCATGCTGATTTCACCCTGAAGCGATGGAGTTTGCTTGCATTATACACCTCCAGCATACTCCAGAGCTCACACTGGTGCATTATCTAAGCAGAGGATTGACACTGAGGACGCATAATATTAGCAAATCATATACTAAGAATGGGATGGAACATTGTTGTCATATTTCGGATTCACAATCTATCTTCTGATCTATTTAGGAGATATTTGTAAGAATGCACTGCCTCTTGCATGGTGTAGAGATCTACCTGCACCTGTAATAGAATGGTTCCAACACCCCACTAGAACAAATATTAGCTTTTCTTAAGATAACTCTTTTCCATAAAGGACCATAAATATTTCAGCCTGACGTACCTTACAAAAAAAAATGTACCTAATGGCAATATTCACATGCTGAAGCTCTTCCAGACTGCTGAAGTCACAATCAATAAAACAGGTTTCTTTATGTGGCAATGAGACATTCACCCTGGAAATACTCTCTGTGATGTTACGTTGAACCAAGGAGAGTAACCCAGTGTCACCCTACAGTATCATCTTGCTCATTTACTCAGGACACATGAACAATATATTGAGATGTCCACTGACAAGTGCAGGCAAGAAAGCCTCTTTTTTCATTCCAAGGGCTTTGGGATTTTACTCAGAAACATGGTAAATGCAAGGATTTAATAAAACATAATAACTAGAATAACACTTGTTTCAACAAGCTTTCATATGACACATACTACCATCAGAGTGGTTTGTAAGGTTTGGAAAACTTTTCCAGTTAGGTGCCATGTAATATATACGCATGTTTAAAAAAGGAAGAAAAAAATTTGTTGAAAACTTATACAGTCTTAACATTTACTGAATATTCTAATATATGTTCAGACTTAATGGAGGGGAAAAGGTAGCTGAGTTCTTTTTGAAATCAAGTAGTTATTATTTGTTACAGTCATCATTCTCTTTTACAAGGAATTAACAACTATGAAAACAATTTACTGATTGAAAATTGTACATTTACATTAATAAACTTTAGATTCCCTTAAAAAAATCAGTCTCAAAGAGACTACAATAAATCATAGTCCAGGAATACACTAAAAAGCTTTGAATATATTCCTGGCTTATAACTGACCCATATATTTTTTAATGATGTAGTACTGTTATTAGTGGCTTCTACCAGTACACCTGCAAGGTTCAGGATGAAAAATGCAAAAAGATTAATCTGGAGTCTGGCAACAGTAAGTTTTCCATGATTTTCTATTCACAGTTGTTCATCTTCTTTTACGTGTGTAGAGTGTTCTGACCATTACAAACAAGAACAACATCTGCAGAATAAGATACTTACCCTTGGGGACATTTCTGCCCTGTTCCTTCTTTCTTCTAGATCATGTGTGCCAGAGCATTGAAGAAATCTATAAGTTAGGATCAAATATAAGTACAAACTTTATTCAAACATCATAAAAACTTTTTACCTACAAGGCTAGTCATATAATTACGAGTAGTTCTGATACTATACAGAATTTATCATGCCAAAACATCACAAATCTAATGGCTCATTTAAGTCCATCAGGGTGGATAGAAAAGTCCAGATGAAGAGTATTCAGAATGCAAGAGTATTCAGCAGATAATGTCAAATTCTATATATCTTAATTTAAATTATGCATTTCTTATTGTTTTCTTTACTGGTTTTATAACAAAACTGATAGTTTAAAGAAAAGGAAACTAAGATTACATTGAAATGGGTTAATCTACTGGTATTGTTGAATCCCAAAAATAATGGAATTTGCATTTCATGCTCTCTGTTCATTAAAGTATGTTTGCTAACAGAGAAAATCAATTTCCATCTTATTTTTACAGACAACAACTTTAATAGGTCTTCTGAAGACAGCTAGACTGCTGCGTTTGGTGAGGGTGGCACGGAAACTGGACAGATATTCAGAATACGGTGCTGCAGTTCTGATGCTCCTTATGTGCATATTTGCACTAATTGCACACTGGCTTGCTTGCATTTGGTATGCCATTGGAAATGTAGAAAGACCTTACTTGGCTCAGAAAATCGGCTGGTTGGATTCTTTAGGAGAGCAATTAGGAAAGCATTACAACAAGAGTGATGCAAGCTCTGGACCATCCATTAAGGACAAATATGTTACAGCACTTTATTTTACCTTCAGCAGTCTGACAAGTGTAGGATTTGGAAATGTGTCTCCAAACACCAACTCAGAGAAAATCTTTTCCATCTGTGTCATGTTGATTGGCTGTAAGTAGTTTTATCTTATTCATTTTTTAATTCTTATTTGTGAAAATGACTTAGTAGTCTAAGCAAATAAGTTTATAAGGATGGAGCTGGAAGGGCAAATCCCAGGGGAAGCAATGTCATATACAAAAATATGTTGTAACTCATGCAGTGTCAGGAAGTAGTGAACTTGCTTGGCTACTCAAAATCTGTTATCCAAACTGGCAGAAGTTTTGTGATGTGTATCTGTGTCTATAAGCAAATCCTGTTTAGGTTAGGAAGCTCAGTTTTAAGTGGATTTAGGAAAGTATAGCCCATCATTTTTGGATAATCACAATTATATTTTATTTGTTGATTTAAACTCTGAACCTGTAAATGTGTATGTACCTTTTTAACTCTGCCCTTTGTTTCTAACTTGCACTTAACCTTAGTTCCTAGTTCTTAGTTCTACCAAAGCCTGTAAAATTAGATGAACCTAACTTACAATAAATTCAGGTCTACAAATCTCCAAAGATAATAATTACCAACTTGATTACAATTTAATATTAATAATTTACTATTCAAGCCTCATCTGCTAACTGAGTTGGTACTGATACAATCAAATCAGCAAAATTTCAGGTATATAAATTCCACATCTCTGAAAATGTTATTAGTTTCATCTTGAGCTGTTTTACATACAAAGTATATTATAAAACCAGTTGCACAATGTGCAAAACCCAATGATACGACTTTGTTTCTATTTAATCCAGCATTAATGTACGCTAGCATTTTTGGAAACGTATCTGCAATAATCCAAAGACTCTACTCGGGAACTGCACGGTATCACATGCAGATGCTGCGAGTAAAGGAGTTCATACGCTTTCATCAAATCCCCAACCCTCTGCGGCAGCGACTTGAGGAATACTTCCAGCATGCGTGGACATACACCAATGGCATTGACATGAACATGGTATGTTGTTCTGTTTTTTAGGCACAAATGTTGAAGAATAGATTAATGCACAAGAATATAGAAAGAGATTGTAAATTTTCGTTATGAGATGTAAAAGTACAAGCTTAAGAAGGTGGATACAGAGCAATTATTGAAAAACAAGCCATTACAAGTTCAGGACCCAAACATTTATCTGCCTAGTTATTTACAAGCTATATCAGAAAACTGAACTTTCACATAGGAAAGAATGAGAACTGCAGCATAAGAAAAAAATACATAGGTTTCTTATTTCATACATAGATGTTCCAAAAACTTTTTGTTCTTTGGCCTGATTTTCCACTTCAAGTATCAAAGAGCACCTTTGTTGGTATCTATAGAGTTACTCTTCTATAAACCCTGCGGAGATTGATTATTTTTCAAAAGCCTATCGTGTAATCTAGAACAGGTATATTGGGTGGAAGAGAGGAGCAGGCAGGTGGATTAGCTGCTCTTTTCAGAATGAAATATTCTAATCATACGACAATCAGAACAGTAGTTCACTTGCATTCACAACCACATAATTCTGCACTGAAAGTCAACGCAGTACTACTAACCATTTAGCAATCCACAGAATCTCATTCCTAGGAAATGGCAAGGCACAACACTTTTCTGTTTTTGATAAAAAGCAAGTAAGCACTCCTTATATAAAAATATACTATGTGGCCAGCTAAAGGGAAATAAAAATCTCCTAATGAGCAAAAGTAAGCTAATATATTTCTGGCTTGTTTTCTGGAGGCAGCATATTTTTTTCTGAAAAGCTAACATAGGTTTGAAGACATAGAGCATTGTGCAACTTAAGAATCTGTTAATCTGTGTCTCTAGAGGGATGCTTTTCAGACATGTTCTGAATTATAGATTAGAGACTTTGGAGAGCTCTCCATAAAGTTGAAAAGAACAAGAAAATCTATACATTTTTGTAACAATTTAACTAGAAATTAACCTCCAAAATTTTGACAGAAATTCAAACAGCTTCCATGCATGCATTTGTCACTGACTGTTCGAGTGCTACACTTTCATGCAGTAAGCATATGGTCTTGATTAAGTGCTTTTACGAAACTGAATCACTGACAGCTTGAATTTATGGTTACCATTAAGTAAAGCAGATCTTAAAAGTAAGACAGCAAATTAAATATATTGGACTTCACCTCCCACTTCCACGAGTGCCCCCTCCAGAGGAATAACATGCCCAGTGCAGGATAAGGATACATATATAAACTTCCGTTGGGAATTACTGCAGTGGAAGGCAGCATCAATTGCTTCATTCTGCATGTCACTAAATGTCCCTAATTCCCTCTGATGGCAATGGGATTGTGGGGTACTCAGCACTTTGCAGAATCAGGCCCTTAAGCTGCAGGTGGGTGCAGCCTAAGCCTACAGTATCTCGTTGAATTATTTCTGAAGATATTACAAAAACATGTACACTTTAACTAATTCATTACCAGTAATGGATGTACCAAGAACACCTGTTTCACATGAAATAGTAACCAGGACTGGATGTCATCAGGTTAAACTTTGCATAATGCAGGCATTGGTGTACTGGAATTAGTCTTAGATTTGTCATTAATGTGAATGGATGAAATAGCCCATATTCTGCAATATGACTGTGAGGCAGTACGAAAGTTTTGTTTTTAATAAAATGCGAAAAAACCTCAAGTTTAGTATCTTGGTTTATTATATTTTATTTCTTTTTCTGTTCACAATTCTATCCCTCAAGTTTTATGGCAGTCAATTTTCTTAAAAATGCCTTTGAATATATTACACTTAGTGCAAGGATAATATAAGAATTGTGTGATTTATATTGTACTTATGAAAGATTTATCTCTTTCCTGTCTGCTTCATACCTAAATACATGGAATAACACCACCCACTGGTAAGAGCAGGAGGTATTTATATCAAATTTAATTCCAGTATAAAGTGTGGAGAATATCCATGTTTTTTGTCGGATTTAGAGCTTGTTCAATGCTTTCTAATTTTACTTGTTACTTTTTGCATGATGAAGGGGTAGATAGCAAAGGGAAATAATCCAAGTAGGATCAGATGTGGGGCAAAATGGTTACGAAAATTAGACATTAAGAAATGTCAATCTAACTATGTTTATTAATCACTGTTTTACCCCACAACTCAAATCATGCTTCTCTGCCCAAAAAAGGTCATGTGCATATTGGTTTGCATTAGATAGCTGCTCTGTAGGAATGTCACTCTGACAAAGTTGCCATGCCGATCATTCTGCATTTTCCTTTGCGTGAATGCTTAGATCAAACTATATGCATGTTAGCACAAGCACCAACAAAGTTTTATTGGCTGTAAGCCATGTCTGTATGAGATGAACTTGCATGTGGTATTAATTTTGCATGAAATATTTGCATTTACATACCAAAGGGTTAATACTGTCCTCAGACAAAAGTGTTTGACTCCTGTCAATATTTACTGGGAGTTTTTTGCAAATATCTGAAGGCAGAATTTGATCTTTTTCAGTTCATAACTGAAAAATGAATGAAATTCAAAAACTCAGTCCTCTTTCTCCTTTGAAATATGAAATGCATGAATAATTTACATTTTATATATATATATGCACAATGTATGCACACAACACTTTTATATATATATATAAAATATTAGACAGTATGTTTCAAAAGATGCTTTTAATTACTATCACTAATATGCTTAAGAATTCAAGAAAAGCAAAAAACCACAACCCCAACTTTTAACCTGAGAAATAATGCTGCACTAAGACTAAATAAACTTTATTTCCTAAACAAAATCCTACTCCTCTTTATATTGAAAACCAGAAGGTAATACTTTGTGCTCATTTAAAATGGCTGAACTTAGAACTACCTTTAAAGAGCTACAGGTGAAACATGCTGAAAACATTGTTTATTTGTTCTTTCCTCCTTCATTTCTGCATCTTTTTTGATTATGTTTCATTGCATAATGTATTTTGCTAAAAAGAGTTTCATATCATTATGCATGAACTGGATAAACAGGATTTGGGATTTATTTTAATCTGGATAAAAATCTTGAGTCTATAGAATAAGCATAATTTAAATCATATCCTTGTGGTATGCACTGGCAAAGTTAAATTACGAAAAAGTTAAATTACAAAAAAGTTATTTACAGTGTATATTGTTACATTGAATATGTCACTAGTCCCAAAGATTCAAAGATATTAATTTTATTTTTTAAACTATCCTGTTTTGTTTTTCCTAACCTCTCTTTGCCTTCGTTTTACCCCTTTATTCCAGAGTTATCAGTCCAGCACTGATAATAGCATGCCTGGGCTGCTTACCCTGAAAAGATGGCATATTTAGTGTTTGAGATCGTTTTTTAAGTTATGCATGTATTTTTTGCAACCCTCCCTCCTCCTTCTTTCCATGGATCTTTGGTGCACCTGAATAGCCTTTTTGGTTTATTTTACCTTTAAAAAGAGTTCAAAGTAAATAAATGGGACAAGATTTTTAAAATGTTTAGACGACTGTACACATCAATTAAAATTTTGGGTGGGACAGATGCCTTTTCTTCTGGGTTTTACCCAGCACCATGAAAGGAGAGAGCAAGTCAGAATTTTTATGTATAAATTTATGGACGTTTGTCCTGCATGCACCCAAGCAAATGGTCAATTTTACACTTGTCCTGTTCACAATGCTCATAGAAGTACAGCAGAACATACACCTATCTTGAAGATTCAGAACCAGCAGTGCTACTGTACCAAGGGCAGATTCACCATTTTGGTAAAGAAATTTCCAAGTGGTCACTGGATGACACCACTACATTTGTTGTTCTTGCTTTTCCTCCCACTGCGTATCCCACTGATAACAAAAACAGTTCTACCAATAGAAATATTGCTAGCAGTATCTTTGAACCAGAGGAAGTAAATAAAAAATTTCAAAAATAGGAAGATAACCCATCAGAAGGGTAATCCAAACTAGAAGAGTTTGGAACAAACCTAGTAGTAATTGGTCAGACAAAGGGAATATGTAAACATGGTGGAAAGTGATACTGCTATTTGTATGTCATAATTGAAATCATAAGACATACAAACCTATCAGACAGTATCTCAGATATTAGCTGTAAAGCTGTTCTCTCATTTTCTATACAAGACCATTTAAAAACCATGAATGTCTACATTTAATCAAGTTACAGTAAAGAAGACCTCATAGAAAAGAAAAAGACTTTCCTGAATGTCAATCTGTTTGTACTATCAGTTTCTCACTGCATTGTATTTTGTCGTCTAACGTCTGAAAAACTAAAGCAATTAAAAATTTTCCAAGTACCATTATACTTCTTGAAAGACATGGGTCTGGTCAGCTTCCATCTTCTACAGACATTTATCTTTTCTGCTGATGAGGGAGTCAACAGTCAAAGAAACTGGAATTGTTTTCTGTCCACCTCAACCAGCATGTATCATACCTCAGAGATCACCTTTCATATGTGCTCAGAAACTGTAATAAGAATACAGATGAGGAATGATCTACGGCAGCTCCAGCAATTTCAACATAAAAATATCACACAAATCTGTGTCATGGCAATGACTGAAAGCAAAAGATCCCAATTATTTACAAGATTGTAAGACTACAAACCTCACTGAAAGGTGAATTAGCCCATCATCACACTGCTTCTCTTCTCTCTCAGCTGTCGTAAGGACCTCCTTCATATACTGGGGGTGGGGGCTGAGGCGGAAATCTGACTGCAACATTATCCTGTATGAAGAAGAGGAACCATCAGAAATATTTCTCATTTTATGCAGAGCCCATGAGCTGCTGGAGCAGAATTATCACCACCTGTGACCTTGTTCATTCTTTTCTCAATGGAGAAAGCCCTTGGAAATGTTTTTGCCTTCTGCTTAAAGCAACAGTTAATTTCTGTAATTAACTATCATGAAAATAGTAAATTCTGAATTCTTTCTAGAAATAGACTTACTTTGAATTATGGAAATGTTTAGCCTAGATGTTATTAAAATCTGAGAGTCAAATGTTTGTGACAGAACTAAAACCTGCACTACCATTTCCATCAGAGGGAATAGCTACTGGGGCACAGGGATCCTAATTCAAAATCTATGCAGCACAATTCAAGCAAGAGTCTCATATTAGTGCTAAAATTAGGTGATAGAAAGATAAAAATTAAAGCTATAGCTTATTTCACCAAATATATTAATTACTATGAGCTAATTTCATTCATTCTTACAGAACAAACTAAGACAAAATGTTAATTTTGAATATAAATCCCTGCTAGAGTGAACCCTCAAGACCGTAGGTTTGCTGCCTGTAATTAATTCAAAATCTGGTACTCAAATTTTTATCAGAACTTTATTCAGTATTTACTGCTGCCAATGTCAATCTATACTGAGATCTATGTTATGCAGATTAGATCCAAATAGAGACTATGTTTACTCTATGACACAAACTATATTTATTCCTGCCTCTTTGTACCTTCAGCTGCCTAATTTTGTTGATGGATCAGTTTTTGCATGAATCACTTTCTCAAACGTTTTCATGAGGAAAGATCAAGACAGGGCAGGAATGAGACAATATAGGGAAGGACCAGAATTCCTCTTTCAGTTTATGCCAGTCTAAGTCGTCAAGAATAACTTGAGAGTCTGCCTTATCTTTATATGCTGGATACTCGCCACTCATAAATAAGTCTGACTCATTCTAAGACAAGAAAGCCTTAGTCAAAATGAATTTCAATACACTCCAAACAGATCCACAACAAACAAGAATGCTCTTGTGCTCTCTTGAGCTGCTGCCTGGCATTTAATGTTTGATCCCCCCTATAGTTCAACAATCTGAATTTATGACAGAAGATTATATGCAGAACTAAAGGATTATCTTTGACTGCCAGACTGCAGAGACTGGAGCACCTCTCATGCTAAGAAAGGCTGAGATAGCTGGAACTGTTCAGCCTGGGGAAGTGAACGTTCATGGGGGATCTCATCAGTGTGAACAAATACCTGAAGGGAGGATGTAAAGAAGATGGAACCAGCTCTTTTCAGTGGTGCCCAGTGACAGAACCAGAGGCAATGGGCACAAACTGAAACAGGAGGATCCATCAAAACTTCAGGAAACATTTCTGTGCTCTGAGGATGACTGAGCAGTGGCACAAGTTGCCCAGAGGCTTTGTGGAGTCTCCATCCTTGGAGATATTCAAAAGCCATCTGGATCTTATCGTGGGCTACCAGTTCTGTATAGCCCTGCTTGAGCAGGGAGGTTGGACAAAGTGACCTCCAGAGGTCCTTTCCAACCTCAACCATTCTGTGATTCTGTTCATATAGAATGTGATATTTCCATGTTTAATGACAATTGTTGTAGCTAATATACTGATTTGCTTTCTAAATATTTTCTGTGGGGCAGATATGAATACCTCTTCCAGAACTGAGGATAGAAAAATTTTATCCAAAGCAAAGTTATCATTGCCCCAAACACTTGCTAGTTGTTCAAGGTTAGGGCACATAGATACCTCCAATTCTGTTGTCACAAAGGTGTTTTGATACATGTATGACTGACTGACAGCCTTTTACCATCTTGAAAAGGAGAAGCTAATGAAGCTGGACTCCCTGTCCGCTTATAAAAGACCAGATTCTTCAAGGCAGTACGAAACATGTCGCTACTATCCTCACTAAACTTCAAGCACTTACTCCACGTAAAATGTTTGACTTACTTCTCTCTGAACGACACTTTTCTCATTTCTAAGCATGCCAAGTGGATAAAACAGTGTTATTTGACATGGAATAAGTTTTATTTCAGACAAGAAGAGTCAACCAAACTTGAACTTGATAACTATCAATGAGAGACAACTGGAACCTATGGTCACAGCATCATAACTGCTCTTCCTTTTCTTTTTTTCTGAGGGGTGTACTGGGTTTCGGGGCGGGGGGGAGGGGTGTTGAGGCTAAGTTTATACCTTGTTACATGTCTTTTTGAGAAGATACATGTCCCTTGAATTATGCATGAGATCTGATTCTAAACACAATTCTATCCATGAGAATCCAAGATTTTTCTCACTAGAGCCCAGTGGAATCAATATTGAGGAGGTATTGAGTGTAAAAATAAAAATTTCAGGAAAGAATGGAGCAGCTGAAACCCAAATCTGTATTCAAATGATTTATTAATTTTGCATTTGTCATAGAGAATAATGCAATTTAAAGAGTAATTCTGGCTATATTTTTGCATTACCTAGTACTGCATTCATATAATTTTAAGGTTATGATGGCTTTTAGTTGTTTAGAAAACTGTATTTTAAATTTCTCTTATCACATTGGAGTATGACTTAAATGCATTTAAAAAATCCAAAAGCTCACAACAAATGAAAAGAAGGGAAATGCAATATTTAAAATTGTGTTGTTTTTAATCTAATCTAATGATTTTGAAGACTGTGTGAATGCTTCTCTAATATTTAGAGTCATCGGTATGTGTACATATAATGTATTAATGTTGATTGCCACATTGTAAGAACATAAATTGCAGTGCAATTGTTCTTGCTCTACACAAAGATATCTGTGAGAATCAGATACTTCCTTATTAAGACAAGCTATAAAGTGATGAATAAGAAATATTTTCTCAAAGTAATGAAAATTTGAATATTAGGAATGTACATGGATGCTTGGGTTGGCAAGATATTGTATGTACTGCACAGCATAAAACTTAGTTTGGAAACATCAATTTCTGTACAATGTCAGCTACTGGACTTGGATTAAATACCTCACTGCATAGAATGTGTGCAATATGGTAAGCTCCTTTTGCAGATGTAGTATATATATAGCAATGCTTTAACAAATTTATCTTCAAATCAGCTTTTTTCTTGCATTTCTGAACTTGAATTAGTGGAGTAACCTCTAAAAGTCCATTGGAAATCAATGTTACTTGGGCACCTGTCTTCCTTCTAGACATTTAACAACTGCGGTATTAAAGAGTAAATGTTCTTTCTCTCTGATGTATATCAACTATTTTAGAGTGTAAGCTCCATGGGGCAGGGACTTTTTAATCACAGATACTTGGACAGAGGCTAGTATTGTTTTATGTTGTTGGCATGTTGGCATGTTAGTTTCATGTCAAGTATAAATTAATTATCAAAATAATTGTTTCTTTGAAGAAATACCCAAAGTATCTTCAGAAATATAAACCAACAAGCATGGTCTGCATGGTTTTTACTTAATGGTAAAGTGCAATCCCTTGATAAATGAAATAAACAGAAGTTGATGTGAAAAATGAATACAGTTTATCCTAAGGCTCTGCTCCTGACTTTTTAACAATTCAAATACCTTTTCTTGTAAGCATCTCTGAATTGAAAATAAATTTCCTTTTTTGCATCCTACAAAAACTGGAGCTCTTCTAAATTATATTCAGATTCATGTATATCAAAAGAATTAATTCAAAACAGGTCTTTTTTACTCGCGTGACGAGAGAATAATTTCAAAATAAACACCTACAATTTTTTTCCACCTGTGCCATTGACCGGATGTATTTGGTTATCAGTTTCTCAGTATCATTCAGTAAATAAGTTGCTACAACCCACAATATTTTTATTTTAATCTAATTGCATTAATATAAAAAGAGTAATTGCTTACTAGGCTATTTCTAGTGAAGTGATACTGAAAATGGAGTGGCACCACATAAGCTTTTCATTTATCATATTTTCTTTTGCTTATTGTTGTTGAATGCTGGCTTTTTCTGAGGATGTATAAATTTCACGTGGTGATGCCTTATTGCTCACAAAATTTTTGTATATGTGTGTGTTAAAACATTCTGTTTGTTATTTCACAATATTGATTTCCATTAGCAACCATAGAAACATTTCAGTTCAGTCAAAGGTAATAATACCTCATTTATAAATCATAGCTTGGCTTGTGTGGACAGAAGCCTCATATCAGAAATATGTTCATCTTCTCCATTAACAAGGGGTATGAGTTGTGAATATCTTTATGCAATGAGTGAGTGCACAGACCTTTATTATGCTGAAGTAAGAATTAATATTAATATAGCAACAGGTGAATGCATTTTGTGCAATTTTTTTTTTCTGTGCAGGAATAAACAGGAATTAATTTCTAGACTTCTCTAATACAAAAAACACATCCTGCTCACATATTCCTAAGACTGGAATCAGTTCATGATTTATTCTTAGGTATATACAACAGAAGTAGCTGGTCCCGGGGAAAATATATGACCCCTTAACATCACTGAGAGCAGCTAACAGGATTTAATGGAAAGGATGGTGCATAATAATGCGTCAGGTCCATTCCTTAGCACAGGGGACAGAGTCACAAAGGGGCAGTACTCCCATAGAACTCAGTAGCAGAAATGTTTATTGATTCTAAAACAAAATCAAGAGGTAATATGATCATAGACAATTTAGAAAAGCTCCCATATAATGGCCATGTTGTAAGCAGCTCACTTTTTTCTTCTAAACAAAATGAACATGTTACCGTAGTACACAAGACGAATCCTGTGGCACTACTTCAGGCAAACTCCCATTGTTCTGAGTAAGAGATGAGCAAGGAGCATCAACTAGCCCTGTGGTTTGCTGAACTAATCATCCACCTATGGAGATCTGCAAAACATCGTCGTTTCAGAGGCACATGTTGCTTTTTTCTAATAAAAAATCTAAGTTCTACACTTACATATATTTAACATGAAAATCCCATTAAAATGCCCTCTGTCTGAAAAATATCTGATCTTGTTCAGAAATCTCATTTTACAGATGTCATGGTTATTTAAGCAATAACCTCTCATATTAAATGACATATTAACCCAAATAGGTGAAATTCAGTCAAGACTCTCCCTTTAACTGTCTTGTTATTTTACTGCAGTATATTCATTCATATACCTTGATACCATTTCTTGCAGTGAAAGAAATCTTAATAACGAATTTTGTAACCACAACATACATAAGTAGGTACATTAGAATTCACATTTTATAAGCTTTGCAATATCAGTTACACTATGTACTTGTTGAATTGTAATTCTCTGACAGCTCCTAGGGCCACCTCTATTTGTATGTCACTCTTTCGGTCCAGAAAGAAAACATAAAAATTATACAAAGCAACTTTCATTACATTCACATGAAATCCTTATGCTTGTCTTTGCAGGTCCTGAAGGGGTTTCCAGAATGCTTACAAGCTGACATTTGTCTACACCTCAACCAAAATTTGCTTCAGAATTGCAAAGCTTTCCGTGGGGCCAGTAAAGGCTGTCTTCGAGCTTTGGCTATGAAATTTAAGACAACACATGCACCACCTGGAGACACTCTAGTGCACTGTGGAGATGTTCTCACCGCTCTTTACTTTGTGTCAAGAGGCTCTATTGAAATCCTTAAGAGTGACATTGTTGTAGCAATTCTTGGTAAGTAGATTAGTACAAAATATGTTAAAAGAGCCAGGGGGTTGAAAAGAAGTATTCATTGTTGTTCCTAGGGAAGAAAATCTCTAAATGTTTTACTCACTGTTATTTTAAAAAAAGCAGAGAAATAATTCCTTTAAGGAGCAAAGTCTGCATTATCACAACACTTCATATGCACCAAAGAGCCTGCGTCCCTGGATATCTAAAGTATAAGAGCAAGAGTGCGTCAGATTTATCCCTAGATAAGTGGTAAACTGCAAGTTGAGGCAAGCAGATATTGAATTACTCCAGTTCTGATTATGCCGCAAGAACCAAAGTCAAGGATACCCTTTTCTTGAACAGCGTATGAGAGTACTGAGACACAAACCCCCTATATACTAAGTGGACAAAAACATGTATCTACTTCAGGCATTCAAAATGTCAGAATTTTTCAGAAATGTCTGCTTCTGCCCACTGCGCATATAGAAAAGGAAGAGAATTTTATCTAGATTGATACATAAGTGCAATAACACCAGTGTTTCCCCTGTATTTCTTAACACATTCTTCTTTGTATAGTATGGGGAGTTATTGTTTTCTCTCCCAGTGAAGATGGCTCAGAGCAATGTTCAATCCAGCTGGCAGGTCACCTGCAGACTGCAGACCAATAAGAATTCATTAGCTACGGCAATTTTAAAAGTAAAATAACTAAAACCCTACCTAAATAAAAGTACTCATTCATTTCTCCCCTTTAATATCAGGTAATAAGAATGCAAATAATAATAGAGTAGGTGAGTGACAATTTTGCTGTATGGAAACCTACAACAGTTGTAACAACATTCGTATGTTCTCCTTTATCATCCATTGTAAGAACTTACAGCCAGAAAAGCAGATGATGCAAAATGTGAACTGGTAGCAGTAGGTTGCTATTAACCTACTTGTGACTGATTATTCTGCTAGTACTTTGCAGGGTGGATATGTGAGCAGAAGTACAAAGGTGTGCCTGCAGCAACCTTCCATAGGTTTAGATGGTGTTATCAAGATAATTCGTCATCGCATGCTGTTGCACCTCATCAGCTGGGCCAGCTTTAGGCACAAGCAAAGTAGAGAGCATGCAAGTATAACACTGTGGGGCCTTTACTTACCTGTGTGTCTTCCCCTGGTTATGAAGTGTGGTGCATTGCGGATTTAATCTCTGACCTCAAAACCATGTAAATTTCTATAGCACTTGCAATCAAGAAAAACTGACAAGTTTATGAACTCATTAATCTCTTCCTGGACCAAAGACGCAGACTGGTCGAATTTTGCATGTTATGCACATGAGATCCCTATGTTCTCACACCGCAGCAGAAACACAGGTATTTGCAGAGCAATACCCCTGTAACTCTTCCAGCTTACAGCTCTTCACACCAGGGGCTGCAGTTTGGAGCCCGGCTCTCCCAGGGAATGGTGGTCCAGACAGAAAAAGAGGCAGGTGTGCACAACTGTAGCTGAAAGGAAACTGCTCTGGGGGCCCACATCTGTTGCGTGATCCGTGAGGTAAGAGCCTGCTGATAGCTGGCTCCATTCACCAAGTCTGTGGTATCTTGAAGAATCTAATAAAAAAGAATAGAAGACAATGCAAATGAAAATTACTCTGCAATGAAATCACATAGAATCCTAGGAAAGATTATCAATACTTAGCCAAATATTTTTAATTAATTCCTCTTTTTGAAAACCTATCCACAGAAATCGACATAAACACTCAATGCTTTGTCCTCTGCGGTTGAAAACACTTCAGTCCAACAGAGGTAGCCCGAGTGAAGTTTCCAGCCTCAACAAGTATTGCAACTTGATCACAGAAATCAATTTCTGAGAAATGTTGGGTTTGTCCCCCAGTTTTCCTCCCTTTGTCAGCACTGTCTGATGCTGCTAAGGTCTGATCAGTACTGACCTGACAACAGAAATCCTCTGCCAAATCCTTTCAAAATACAATGGCTATGGACCTTGTAGAATCTACCACCTCTCTCAGCTTTGCAGACAAGATAAAAAAAAAAAAACTGTGATCACATCAAGAGTCATATTGCAAGGAAGCTATTATATGCCTTAAATAATGACCTCTGAATTCATCAGCATTTAGGCCAGAAGGATTATATACTGGCTAACCTCTGTTAGATCACTGACTCCTATTACATTTCATACCTTTAGCTATCCACTGTGTCTAATGAACACTGTTTAATGAAAGCAAAGCAACGAGTTTTGATCTGAAGACATAAGGAGGTGAAAAAGTGATCACTTCTCTTGGCAATTTATTTCCATAGTTAATCATGTTTATTGTTAAAAATCTGTGCTTTATTTCCAGTATAAAATTATCTTGCTTCAATTTTTCCATTGGTTAGCAGTATGCATTCTTATTATATTCTAGAGGCATTTAGTACTAAGTAGTTTTTTCTCTTTATAAGGATATGCAATATCATCAGGTTACCTCTTAATCTTCCTGTTGATGAGCTAAACAGACTATGCTCTTTAAGATTCTCATTGAAAAACAGCCCTTAAATTATTTTTTGCATCCTTTAGCTGCTTGCTCACACAGTTTTTGGCTTCCTTTTTAGAAAATGGAGAAACCAGAACTACTTCCAGTAACCTAGAATAAAAGCCACCGATGTTTAACGGAGAGGAAAATCCACCCCTGTATTCTTTTTTACCAGTCTACTGTTTCTCAGTTGCTATGACCCCTATTCTTTTCCACAAGTGTTTTCCTGGTTCCCACCCAAACACCATTTTGCATTTATGTCCTGCAACCTTTAGTTTAGAGCTATTCTCACTTCTCTATGGCTGCAGTTTCTCTGCATTGATGAAGGTTAGGTGCAGATTTGGGGAAATGAGCAGTTAGAGTTTACAATTTTAGCAACAGGTACCGTGAATGTGGCAACATTGCTGGAAAGAATTGTGATAGTATCAAAACAGAGGCAGCTGTTCTTCAAAATAACTTCTGCACCTTGGAAGTTGTGCATTCCCTCTGAAAAAATTTAAAAATTACTCATTTTCTACTAAAATATATTTCAAGTATGGTCTGTTTCTTCATGTAATAAAAAAAATGGGATTCCAGCTCAGACAAGTCCTGGACTCTACTGAACAACAGAAATAACATCTTTGTCATCATAATAACATGATTTAAATCAGCAAATAATGTTTTTTCAAGAAAAAACAAAGGAACTTGCTCTAGTCGTGCTGGTTTGATGGAACTAAAGAAAAACTGTGAGGAAACTAGATTTTCCTTTCATTTAGTCCAGACTTATGCCTATGTAATTTCCTTGAATTTAATGATTTTACTTTTGATTTACAACAATATATGTGCAATGGTAATCTGACTGTATCTCTTAATGTAAAATCAGGTATTCTACACCATTATCACAAAGAAAAACATTTTTCAATTTATTGGCTTATTCATGTTTAAAATAATAATCATCTAATTTTCTTTCTGCAGGGAAAAATGATATTTTTGGAGAGATGGTACATCTTTATGCAAAACCTGGAAAATCAAACGCAGATGTGAGAGCTTTAACTTACTGTGACTTACATAAGATCCAGCGAGAAGATCTACTAGAAGTTTTGGATATGTACCCTGAATTTTCTGATCTCTTCCTTACCAATCTAGAACTGACTTTTAATCTGAGAGACGAAACTGCAAAGGTAAGTACAATAAGTGAGGGGTTTTTTTCTTAATATTGGACCATCTCTGTCCCACAGTAACAAACTTGAAAATAGCAGGTAAAAAAAACAAGGTTAGCAAAATTAAAAACTAAAAGCCTGAGGCCAAAACCTATTTTTAAAAAATATACTCACCTGATTGCTCATACTGAAGTCAGTTAAACTCAGCAGAAGTCAATGGAATTATTCAGATGATGTTAATTTAACAGAATTTGCTGCTATATTTAAATAGTATTAAAGTTTCAGCCAAGGGGATTTTGGATGTTTCATTAAAGTCATGGAAAATATGGTTTTTCAAGATGACTATAGCCTGGGTCACCACAAGGGGAACTTTTGACACTAAATATAATTTTACAGCCATAAAATAAAGATAAATCAGATTATCCAGATTTGTTCTGTGTCTAACAATAGAAAATGTTTAATTGCCTTTCAAACATGATTTGTTAATTCTCTTATCTTGTATTGCACCCTACCTCCTAGGAGAATAAAAGCATACAAGGGACTTTTCAAATTGCACTGTCTTCAGATCCACAGGGATTTCTTGGTCTCTTTTTTCCCCACAGTGACCCTCTTAAGTGTCCGCTTTTGCTAAGGAAAGTAGAAACATTACCACTGTTCCCTTGTTTCAGACTGCCAGGGTCAGTCTGCATTGTGAAAGAAAGGGGAGGTTTAGCTAGAAGGGGAGGGGGGAAAGGCTATTGCCCAGATCATGCTACTAGGGCTAAAGATTTCCCTAGAGAGTTGCCGAGTACCCAGCACTGATCACCACATGTGGACTTTGCTGCCCACGGAATTACTAGTATACATTTCCTTATTTCTGAGATACTGCCATTTTGTGGTGTCTGACCATACTTTAGAGGGAAAACAGGTTCAGTGAGAAGAAACTAACAATTTGGCCTCAAAGTGTTCTGAGAAATATCACTAAATTTGGGGCTGTAAATGATAGGGATATCTTTGCTAATCACATGTGGATCTTTAGCTAAAAAATAAAACAAATCTAATTTCTGACAAGCAATGTCATTTCTTTTTATGTTGGGCCTTTTTTAAAAAAAAAGATCATTCTAAAATAAAAGAGCAATGCTATTCTTTATTTTAAAAGTCATCCTTTTCTGTTTATTGGAAAGGTCATCATTATTAATTACATGTGAAATACAATACAATTAATTTACAGTCTAGTGATAAATTTAAGTTAAAACTGAAAGTCCACATATTTGAAAAATTCCTTGAGGATAAATTCACATTAACAATTGTAGTCTGAGTAATTATTTCCCACAATTACACTGTCATCAATGTTTTATCATTATTTTTTCCCTTAGATGTGAGAAAATTCAAACAAAATTCCATCTTCTGCATTGTAGTGTAGAATACACAAAGCATGTCCCCACCACTCATGTACCTTAGAAATTTTTCAGTTGTTATTTCTTACTGTCATACCAGCCACTTAGAAAAAATCACCAGACTTCACAGAGAGAGGGAAGGGAGGACAGGCTCGCCCATGCCTCTGAGCTTGCAAACCACAGTTTTCTCTAGCAATTCCGCTTGCTTTCCACTGTTTATTGCAATCCACAAAATCACCCCCTAAAACAAGTGATGAGCACATTCTGATATTCAAAAACATCACTCAGACCCAGATTTGTATCTGAATAATAGGTGCTTCTGCCTCAACTTACGCTCCTGTCCACCTGTTTATGTAAAAGTGCCTTTTTCTTCCTGCAGTTATTCTACCAGTGGGCCACCCACCACTGAAGCACCTTACTCACCAGGTTTACAATGAAGGGAATAGAGAAAGATATAAACACTTCCCACTTCTTTCCCTCTGCCCTTCTCCCACATGCAAATCTGCTTACTTGATTGCGGGAAACCTCAGTAGCACAGGGAAGGGAAGTAGGCTGAAGCCAATGCCATGGGTACGTACACAAAGAACATCACTGGTGTTGTATTTGCTTATTTGTAAATTTCTCAGTTTTAAAAAAATAGAAGAGTTAAATGCATCTTGTATTTATTATGGCAATAAAGCACATCTATCTTCTATAAGATGAATAGAAAAAGACAACATTATATTCTGCTATGGAAATAAGTATCTGAATGAACTGAATCCAATGGAGAGGAAAGAAGGGTCTAGAAAGATAAAATAATGAGGGGTAAAGCCTCTGATGTTTGTCAGCTTTATATTTATTGTTGTAAAATGTAACCTTGACAATCCTCACTGTGTAGTTAAATCTAAATCTAATTACAATCAGTTACCACATTACTTCTCGCAATAGTGTACATTGCCTGTTAAATGTTAGTTCATTTTTTTTCATTAATTTCTCTAAGATTACTTAAACCACCTCTGTGCAAGTGCAGGAAGCTGATAACACATGAACACATGTCTTTCCATGTAAATTCATTATCAGGATACTTTTGATTCACCATCAGGTGGTGACATTGTTGGTTTTGCTCAATCTGCATGAACTTTTTAACATTACCATTGAGCAATACCATTACCTGGGGATGGAGAGGTTGATGAGACTGACTTGTATAATATTCCCTTTCTTAAAGCTTGAACATGATTAACAATCAATCACCTATTGAAAACCTGCTCTCTCTAGATGGGACTAATCTGTCATTATGTTTCATATTTCATTAATCAAGTCTGACCTTGTAATAAGATCACAAACTACTAATGATACGGACGGAGATAACTGCAAACTACGAAGACGGAAATTGTCCTTTCAAAGTGAAATAGAGAAAGGTAATTAACTTCATTTCTTACATTAGACAGCACTGCTTCATTACTCATTGGGATTTCACTTGGTAATGCTGGGTCCCCTGTTGGCTGCTACTGTAACAGCTTTTGAGAATCCAGCTGAGTAGCAAAATACCCTGTGCATTGTACCCTGTATGATCATATATGACCAGAAGATATCAGTTTGACTCTTTCATGACTTCACACCTATCAGTGCAGAATTGTTCAAACACTAAGCTACCTTATTGCCTTTGAGATATACAAAAATATGTATATGTCTATTACCTCTTAAGCAATATCTATTTTCTGATACTCCATGTTTTAAACTGTTTGGAGAAGATAGTCATTGGATTGTTTACTATCAGCATTGATTTTATTTCCTCCACAAAATGCTTTGTTGAGCTTGATGCTAAGTAGTGTTTCTCCCTGGAATGAAAATATTTTGTTTTCAGTAGATTCACCATTGTCAGATTTTAAATCATATAGTAATGTGTAAATGGTTGTCCTGGCAAGAGTTCAGGTAACATTTTCTGTGCTTACATTCATCTTAGAGGCTTTTGGAAGTAATGCTAATGAAGGAAAACTCAGTGAAATAGTTGGCAATGCTAAATACCAGGAACTGAGATTGTAACTGTGGTCAGATAGCAACAGTCATGAATACAGATAAGCTGATACTTGCAGAATTTTCATTTTTACATTGGGAAAGCATAATTCCTTGAATAACATTACACTTCCATGGTCCAATGGTTAGTCTGACAAACTACTGTTTCTAGTACACATGTTTTTCACACTTCACAGTTAAACCCCAATCCTATATGCAGCATAATACCAATTTATTGAGATGCTGAGTAGCTGATAATAAATGGGAACACTTTAAACATACATAGCAGGTATAATGCTCAGTGAAGGAAGACTTTAATGCAGAGTGCAGCTACTCAGACCAATGACATTGCTGTTTGATCAAACAAGTGTCTTTAGGGCAGGAAGCCAAGACTGACAACCAGTCTGTCAGGAGAATGTCCCCATGAAATATTCAATCTGCTCTTCACAAAGAATCTGTTGACAGAGGCGCTTTGCCTGAATAACCTTCACATTTCTTATGAGAAAACATATGCTACCACCTAGACAAGATGGAAGTGATCTTTCATGTTGTGCCTGCTGCAGAATTACAAATAGGCTCCTCAGGTGTCAATGTGGTACCAAGACCCCTAGGCTTTTATGGTTCTTGCCCAGTAGATTTCACTGAACATCTTCTTGGAGATATTTATTTGTATTACTTTTGAAAGAATGATTTCCCACAGTTTTGTCTTTAAAAAAATCTTGGGGAAGAACAGACAAGACTGGCTACAAGCTTAATGACTGTATAGTATCTGGTGATGTCTGAGTTAGACAGAAGATGGAAGTCCATCTGAGGAGAAGATGTAATCATAAGCACCTTTTGCCAAAAACTAAGTGTACTTTTGGCCCACTGGTTTACTGCCCCTCTCTGCTCACCGTTGAGAATCTTTCCATGTCGCTAGAGCCACAGCAGACACCACCTAGTCATAGACCTTCACTTTTCTGTGGCCCATCCTAAATCATGTAAAATGTTGCCAAGCACTAGAGGTTACCACTGGTTTGTAAAGTAATATTCTATTGATTTCAACCCTTTATATATAGGAGAGAGTGGCATCATATCTAGCATAGTTAGATTTATCATTTCTAATGGTAAATATTTGGGGATGATCCTGTAGAGTGCCTCAGAAAAACTGGAGTAGAAAAGACAGAGTTCTTGAATTCAGCTGGAAAATCCATTTCTGATTACAGCATTCTTACAAAATAATATTTCTGATCACAGCATTCTTACTAAATTCTTACAAAAATACTTGTTGTATGATGACATTTAACAATCATATTTTGATTTCAGAACTACACTTTAAACAAGATAGAGACACCCATCATTCTCACCTTCATATTTGGATATCTTACATCTCATTAAATTCTTATTGATTTGTAAAGGGGGAGAGGGGTGCTCATGAAATTACTGTCATTCTTTACTTTCAGCTGTTGACCTACTAGCATATCATGCAGCTTGAAATTGCATTGTCTCCATCTTTAGTGTGATTATCAGCAATTTTCTCCTCTTTGGAGTGCTAAAAATGGCATTGTGTTATCTCAGCCTTTAGTTCACGCTAGCCTGATTTGGATCTTGTTGCCATGGTAACTCTTCCTGCACAAGTTTTATCGGGGGTTAAACAAAATCAACACAGCGCTCTGTGTACTTCTTCTATTTGATGCAAGACCTTCTCACTCCACCTATATGTATTTCCACCCTTTCTTACTTGTGTCAATAGAAATTGATCTTGGCTAGTACATCAGGGCTCTGTCATAATGTGATTTTCAAGGGTACATGGCTACTTGAGGAAGAACCAGCTTGTTCTCTGGTTTCCAGAAGGTACTGCAATACCACAAGAGGGTCCCCTGCAAAAATTAACACACACACAACCTAGTGCCTTATTCTTGCTCTCATCCAAAAGAAATTCTTGCAGGTTTTTCAGAATAATGGATGATATTTCTTGCACAGTTGCAGGTGCAACCTTAACCAGTTGCCACAGATGCTTGACAATCAGCCAAGAAACTCTCTTCATGACTGCTTAAAATAAGCAGCGTTCCTACGTGGCAGTTCCAAACAGAGCTCTGAGCTAGAGTGGCAAGTTAGTATCCTGAAGAAAATTGAGAGACAATAAGTTTCTCCAGCTACATTCAGTTGTCTCTTTCAGCAGTGCAAAATACAGACCTTTCTCGTCCATTTCTCATTTTCCTCTAGTAGTTCTGTGTGAGTTAGCTAATTTCAGGAGAAATACAAAGGGGTAAGAAATTTCTTTCGCTCTGCTGGTTCTTAGGGCCAATCTAGAATGCCATGCTGAATGGGGCATCACTAGAGTTGATTACATCAATATGGAATCTAAATATACAGGTGAAAATTGCAAAAGTTGCAGGCAGAGTGTAAGTAAGCTCACTGAAAGCTTGAAAACTTAAGGCTTTGAAAAGATTTTTCTGGAGTTCAAGCATTATTACTTTTGCTAGTATCTCTAAGTTTTTGTTAATATTTGCTCTAAAATCTTAACCTTCTTTGGACTGTTCCAGTGTCCAATTATTCTCATTACAATATATTCTTTGCATTCAGCTTCAACTCATGTAACCCTTGCTAAAGGCTGTCAAAATTCTGGACCTGTTCTGGGCACTCGCACATAATTTTTTTGAAGCTCCAGAAGCAATCACGTATGAAATCCTTCCCAAGAGGAAAGCTGATTTTGGGCTAAAACTGCACTTGTTATACAGCCCAATCACAGCCACCCTTTGTTCTTATGATAGGGCATATAAAATCTTTTCAGCATATCCAGGGTAATTAAAATACTGGCTAAAAAAACCAGTGGGGACATACAGGGAATGTGATGATGACCTCACTGAAATAAATCCTTATTTTTGATTTTTAACTGGGATCCAAAAGCAAGAACATTATCCCACAGATTCTAGCTGAGAGGATGATATGAACTCCAGTGGAGTAGTATTGTTAATTTAGTGACTGGAGATTCAGGTAGCCAGCGCTACTTAATCTTCTACTTTTGTCAGCTGGCCCAGGAAACTCATCACAGGGAATTTTTATTTCCATAGATGTGATTTTAAAAGGCCACAAAAGAAAGTTCTTTCACAGTTATTGCATGCACTTACCCTTGTGGACTGTAACAATCTAGTGGGATATAAAAACACGTTTTGCAGTGTTCCATTTGTAGCATATTGTTAACTAAGTAAACTTATATAGGTCTTCATTTTAGTATGAAGAGCAATGCTTCTTGACCAGACTTTTCCAAAATATCTACTGAGCTATTCTCAAAGAAAGCAGGGAAGCCAGAGACCTAATAAACTTCTAACTGAATCTTAATTAGTATAGCTTGAGCGTGCAGTGCTTGTAGGTACTATGCAGGCTAAGAAGTCAAACCATATTAACATAGCTTTATTACACAAGGTGTCCAGAGGCCGTGGCTGGCAATATAAAAGGAAATCTTTCAGGAACTGATTCTCCTGCCAAAAAGTATGAGGTGAAGCAGTACTGAGAGAATGTGGAAACACCTCCCTGCCCCTGCCCTCTTCCGTTCTTGTCCCCTTCTCCCAGCTCATTTATTTAAACGCTTACTTTATGAATAGGTGACTTGGCCAAGCACTGTGCTGTGTCCCCAGCAAGAAAGTAGGGTAAGAATCTGGACAAAAATTGAAGCTCTTACATAACTTTTCTAACCTGTCAGTATTATGCTGATGAATTTTGCTTGGGCTTAATTAGAAAAGACTTTTTAATACTCAGCCAGAGTGTCAGGTGATTAAATGACCAGGAAACTACTAAGATCTTGGCAGGCAGCATACAACTGAAACAAGACCTCATGTCCCTGAAATCCTACCTTCAGCATGAAACCCCTAACAAAAAGGATATGGTCATCAGAGAGGCCATCACCGCAGTTTTCCATCTGCTCCTATTATTGTTATTACTGTTACCACAGTGCCTAGAAGCCATCTCCGGCGTGGTTCCAGACAAGAGTGTTGTTTCCAAAAGTTGCTCCAAGAGAGGCTATTTGCAGAGGCCAAATCTTATTGGAATGCTGTATGTAGTCACACATACCCATAGCCATCCTTTGAAAAGTCACAATAGTACCACAGTGAAAGCTGAATTCCTTGTAAAAGAGGGGATAATTCTAAACTCAATAGCAGAACTGCTTTGGCCTTTGCCCTGAATCCTTTCTGAGGTGCATGTTTATAACTCTTTGTCAGTGATTTTTTTAAATATAGTATTATTTTCTGAAGTATAAATCGAGAATTGTCTTTCCATTATTATCTGATTAGTATTAAGTTTGATACAAAGCCAGACAGAGCAAAGACAATTCAGAGGTAAGTTTGTTACTGCCTCCCTAACTTACCTTATTGTACTAAAAATAGCACAAAAGAATAAATGAAGGATTACATACTCACTTTAAATTTGAAATTCTTGGCTTTTAAAATGTGTCTCAAATTCATTTATTCAAAAGTAGCTACTTTCTTAGTCCATTTAAAAAAAAGGGGGAACATGGATGCTTATGGAAAAGTTACCCAGTCTTTAGTCCAGGATGGTGGGGGGAGGTTTCAGTATCTTCTGCTATTCCCTATTTCAAGGATCATCCAAGCTTTCAAAGCTCAGAGAGGAGACAGAACAAAGCACACGTTAATTTACCAAACTCTCACATGCAGAACTGAGACAGAACAGTAATTCAAACAGCTCTCTTCAGCACAGTCCATTTCCTCCACTATCACTATCCAACCTTCTGGAACCTTTCAACAAAATTGCCATGACTTGTTATAATGATGGAATTTCACTAGTTTGTATCTTTAGGTTCCCTAGTGAAGACTAACAAATGATGAAAGAGATTAGAATTAAATGAATCTTGTATCATTAAAAACAGAAAAATAAGAACTTCAAACCTTTTTACTGCTGAGAGGAGAAAATGTTTTAACTTTCCTAAAATACAAACAATAATCTAGATTTCCTAGGAACAGAAATCTTCCTGAATTAGTCTCTAAACAGACATCATTTTTCCTTGGTGTTAATCAAATACCACACACGTATCTGACAATACATTTGTAACTATGCAGTCCTAAAGATAGTGGAAAATTTGCAGGAAAACATAACGAGTAGAAGCGAGGAAGGAGGACAACAAACATCTGCTGAAGAATATAAGGATTTCTACACCTCATTGTAAGTCTTGGCATTGTTTCAGATTTTGAAGTCTGACAGGTCTGCAGACATCTGCTGTAAAAAGGTGCTGAGCAAGGACTTACAGATACACAAATCCATGTGCCTGGTAGAACTTTACATAAATTCTTTCTACCAGTTTAAGAAATGTCTCAAGGAAGGTGTGTGCACCTTTAAGAACTCTTGTCTCTGCCTTGGTATAACCATTTGGGTTTCAAAAGATCATTTTTAAGCCAAACAATCTCTGGTGGAAAGAATCTATTTTAACTTGTTCTTTGTTTCACCATGTTCTGCTGGATATTCTACTGTAGAAGGGTATAACTATATAAGGTGTTCACAGAAGAAAAAATTGTAGTAATGTAGCCAGTCCTCATCATAAAAGTCTGTCACTGTTAAATTAAGCACTGTTAAATTATTAATGAATATGCGATGACTTCAGGGATCATTACATTGCTCTTGTTTTTATCTCTAAATTTTACAATCCTGTGGTCCTCAAATGTGAAGGAATATCTTTATCACTGAGTAGGCACTGTGTGGTTTACTACTAATCATAACTAGAAAGCTGCAATGTGATTTCCACTTTTAAAAATTAATTCTAGTTGCACTAACCATCAGAATAATATGTGATTATTTAGCTTAACAAAAGCAAATAACATGTATGTGAAAGGCAGTGTTTATGTTAATTCTCTCACTGTTCAAAGCATTATAATTATGTTACATATGATATATAAATAATTTTCCATTCAGAGACCCTTGCTATACAAAGTGCAATGCAGATTTTAACAGTACAGTTTGTTTTCAGAGATTTAGGACCACCTACTTCTCCTGACCATACCGATTTCTATTTTTCCAGCTGAGATCATTTGGAAAATATATATCTGAATTTCT
Source organism: Buceros rhinoceros silvestris (assembly GCF_000710305.1). Classification (NCBI taxonomy): domain Eukaryota; kingdom Metazoa; phylum Chordata; class Aves; order Bucerotiformes; family Bucerotidae; genus Buceros; species Buceros rhinoceros. Next base: position 22,224 of record NW_010429922.1, on the reverse strand, counting down.
CAGGCTATCCAATAGACATTTTGCACAGCTTTCAAACTACATTTCTTTTTTCATGCACACTAAATTTGTGATTTTTCTGTACAGGTTTCATGTGTTAAAACCCACCCAAAAAGCAGGTAATTTTTCTGGTACTAATAATTAGAAATTCTGTTAACTTGAACAGTGCTATAATCATCACTGTTATTTCACCAAGGAACATAAAAAGCCTCTATAGATACTAATTTACACTTTCTTATCAGTTTGAGCTATTAGTTATAAGGAATTCATGATTAAACTTTCCTTAAACATTTGTTGTTTTATCTGTACTATTTTGTCCTCGCGAGTGTATTGGTAATAAACAGACATTGCAGCAAGCTATGCTTTCAGCAGGCACTCAAAAACATTTACGAAGGCAGCACTTCTCGGTTTCCCTAATCACCACCATCATGACCTGAGATGATTATGACGGCAATGTATCTTAGATATATGAAAAATATGACAAAAAGGGATATGTTACTATAGCAACAGCTATCTACCGAATGACCAAATGCTGGGTTGCTCTCCATTTTTATGTTTACCAGCAGTCAACTTCCTCCATTTTTATATTATTCTGTTAACTGGTCTATCATAAGACACTCAGTTATATTTAGCAATTTACTCCACACCAGTCACATTCAACTAAGTATGAAACAAACAGCAAGGAAAAAACTTAGGAGCATTTTAATTAGCAGTTTAATAATCCTAAAGTCCCTGACTGGCCTTTTGTAGAGTAGTTTAACCTACATAAAACTTGAGTAGACTCCTCTGGAATCACCCTTCATTATATATTGGTCCTGTTCCACAGTACCAGTAATTTTTGATACTACATAAATATTATATATTCATTATATTGTTCTTACACCACTAAGTGAAAAGCAGTGATTTCAGGATTACCATTTCCCCTGACTGATTTTATGCTGCTCCCCAACTCTAGGGTGGAAAACCATCATGGTTTGCACATCAGTGTTCAAATTATGCATCAACAGCTTTTGGTTTTTTGACATCTTTGAGATTTTGCACATTTTCAGCTCTGTTTGTAGTATTGTATTTAGCATACTAAATGAAATGCTTGATCATTGACTTTTCATGCCAAATATTTGCTGGCCATGGTGCATGGATGGGCACAGAAGGCATTTTTCTGCTCCCTGATAAGGTAACTGTTTTTAAGCTAAAGAACAGCTATCAAATAGTCATGATAACTAGCAAATACTTTGTTCATATGTAGGAAAGACAGATCAACCACAGGAGTATTTGTGAGTAACTCCTAAGAAAGAGCTAATAACAGCTGAACCAAAATACTTGCAAGAAATCTGAACATCTGCAAACCTTTTGAGCAATCAACCATCCCTCCGTCCAAGTCACAGCATGCATTTCTCCTTACCGAGGGACATACTTGGTGTAGCATAAGGTAGGGTTTTTTTCAAGGAAAGGGAAGATGTTTTGTCCACTGAATAGATTTCTGGTTATGGAGATCGTGTTAATGACAAGGATTATCCAGTTCATGGTTTGGGATATAAACTGCTTTCTGCAGAAGTGAGGAAGTTATACACCTCATTTCCTGCACAAAATTTAATTTATCTAGGCATATTATGGGACTTCTTATTGGATGGCTGAAAAAGGGAGCAAAAGTTTGCCACCTTCTGAAACACTAGGCTACATCAGTCTCCTAGCCTGGTGAAGTATGACAGTTTCCAGTTAGTGAAATTACAGTAATACTAAACTGTATTACAATACTAAACAGAAATACAATGCTGCTCCACATGTGATACATTACTGACAGTTTCACCAATATTGTTTGCGGCAGACTAATATGTCAAGAGAAAATATGTCTAGATCAGGCAGACTGCCACTGTCTATGCAATCTTAATACTACAGGCTGGCCACAGCACAGTTTGTTTGCTCTCTGGTAACCATCCCACCAAGCTGGATTTTATGCCAGTGTTTGTGAGTCTGTGTCATAGCTGTATTTCGTTGCCCTCATGACAACCTCGTTTCTTCCCTTCCTTTGCCAGTGCAAGTGCAAAAAGCAAGACACAAACCGTCTGATAACTACTATGAAGATTTTGGAACTTCCAGACAGCAAATGTCAGAGGACATTTGCCTGTAAACCAGGCAGCCAACCAAAACACATAACAGGCTAAAATGAGTCCCATAAAGCCTGGAAATTACATCTGTACATGTTTGGTAAAGCAGGAGGTTACAAAATAATCATCTTCAGCAAAAATATTTTCTAGCACTCAGAATCAGAGAGTGAAACTTGTCTTACTGGAGAAAGAAGGAGGAAGCACTAGGATGGGGGATATTTTTTAAATGATTACATTTATTTTGGAAGCAGAAGAGAAAGGAGGAGAGAAACCTTTTGAGAGTCACACCTTAGAGTCTGTGTGATAGAACTTATCCATACATACACACAGAGAGGTAGAAAACTCTTCTTTTCTGGAAAATTCATTCCAAACCAATGACTGGACTTCATTACAAAAGGAAGGAGAAATTTTAATTATTCACACTCTGAATAAAGCACTACCTAGATATTATTTGTAACATATTTCCACTGAACTACAGAGGCATTGCAAAACTTTTGAGCATGCACCATCATCAGGTGTTGAAGAGCCAAATAAAAAATACGATTTCCATTTTAATTCCTCTTTAGGTGCAGAGAATCACAGGATTATTCTCCATACAGAATAATCTTTAGCATTAAATAGGAGTCTTTTAAAAGGAAAACAGCTTTTGACTCTCTGAATGTAGCCAGATGTCTAGCAGGTAAAACGGCAGTAAAGCCAAAGATGCATAATTTTAAATAGAGCAGCTGATGAACAAATTTTCCCTGATTTCAACAGACAGGACCCTACGTCCAATAGATCTCTGCTTTCTTTATACCTAGACAGCATTTGGAAAAGAAAATGTTCTGTTGTTCTGATATAGATACAGACTAAATCCAGGAATATCAATTGAATTACCCTGGTTTTACAACAGTGTAACTGTTATCAGAATATAGCTTCCTGTTTCTAGGAATTTCAGTATTCTGTGATTATGACAGATGAGACGGAATGCTATACTTCAGGTTTTATACAATTTTTTTCATCAGAGTCTCAATGACCTCCTCTTAAAATCAGTTCACTGATTGATTTGTATTCCACAGGGTGCTCATTACAGCTACCGTTAGTGCACAAAATCCCATGAACAGAAAAAATTACCCTAAAAATGGCAATTTCCAGCTTTCATTAGGTCTTTTTCACAGGTTGAAGTCAGTCAAGCAGTAAGTAATTAAGGCAATTTACCATAGTGTAACTGTATGCATTTCACCATACATTCCCATGAGAAAAGCAAGGAGAGAGATATACATTAGAATTTTCTTATGAAGCTCCATTTTGGTTTTGTACTATTTTGGAGATGGGATTGCAGAGAACATGGTACTTGACTCTCCAGCCCGAGCACCCTCAAGAGCTTTACACTGCCAGTCCATTTGCACTGCTATTGATTCTTTCACAGTATCAGAGTGTCTATCACCAGTATCACTTATGGCTAGTAATCCTGCTTAACAGAAGCCAAATAAAGTCACTTCAGTCCAGGGCTGTTTTAATGGCCCTTAGAGACTGTAGAAGGTAAAGTTACCGTTACCTGCTTTGGTATTGGTTTTATTTGGTTCACATTACCTGCCCTCACTGCTCACAGATATGTGGACTCCTGCAGAGTGCTCTGGATAAATACCACATTCTCTGTATCAGCAGACAAAGAGGATTCAAAGAGGCCACAGTCTCATTTCCTTACAGTGACCAGAAAACAGAGGAGAAACCAAGGGAATAAACTAAACAATATACTAACCACTGCTGTAGGCTGTAAAGATTACAGACATTGCAGAGCTATGTTGATTAGTAATTAGCACAAAGCAGATGGGAAATCATGCTGTCTCCCCAGGAAGTTAACGCAAACCAGTTACAGTATTTATATGTTGTTGAGACTACCCTGCTAAAATGTGTTTTCAATAAATAGCAGAACTGAAATAATCTTGACATTTCAGTTAAAAATAGGTAAAACCAAATATTGAATTGGAAATTGGCTTCAAGTTTATGCTGAAAAGAGAACAGGAGTTCTTAATCTTCAGAAATGGTTGTTCTTGGGTTTAAATCCTATTTAATTTTTACAATGGTTTTTTAAAGGCATCTGCTTTAAATCTAGTTTTATTGGGCACTGCTTCAGAGGACTGAATCTGCTGTTCCTTGCTACAGACCTTGAATGTGATTAAGAAAGATTCATTCTTAACTTGATTGGTACTATGCTGCCATATATATCACAGCACGTTGCGGTCTTATTCAAAAGATTGGATGTTCAGAGAATTGCAGTTAATCCTAAAGGCTAAGGAATTTGGGCTACTTTGGAAAGTTATTTTGAGATGATGCCACAAAGACAGACAAGGATCTCCCTTCTTTTTGTACCAATAGGGTTTTTCTCTAACATATCAATCTTAAATATAGGTTTGACAGTAATGAGCATGGAGAAACATACTCTCTGTTTAGGTGGGCCCAGACATTTTGAGGTTGAGTTATTTGTTAATACATTTGCCTTTTCTGGGAAAAGAATAATCAGCAGAGATGCTGCTGTGTGGGCATAACTTAAATGAGTAGTTCTGATACTGAGTCTGACATCCATGACGGTTAGGCTGTCAAGACTAATTGGAAAAAGGAATATAATAATAAATTAATTTTTTAAAGTACTGAAATATAAGGCTTTCTCAAATCTCATCCTCACCTGGAAAAAACACAGAGTAAACAGAGGGCTGTGTTGGATAAAACCTTTGCTATTTTATGAGCAACTTTTTGCGTAGAATTATGGTTTAGGGACTATGAATTCATTCTATAAATGCAGATTTCTTCTAGGATTTCAAAAGAAATAGAGATCTCTGATATAGGAATCAAAAAAGGCTTTAAAGTAATTTATTCTAATAGACAGTGAACTTCCTAACTGATATAATAATCATCTCCATCCTCAGACCAAAATAAACCAGAACACAATTTCATTAACTGCATATTACTGTATACAATTATTTCTGTTTAACAGATTATTTCAAAGAGAATGCTCAAAGTGATCTTGAACCCTCAAGGGACACCGTCATATACTATCAATCTATTAAGAAACACTTTGAGGAGAAAAAGAGTGGGTCATCATCTTTTGTGTCCTCCATTGAAGATGAGCAAAAGCCTCTGTTCTCTGCAACAGCTGATTACCCATCTGTAACAGAGAAAACCATAGATGTGGACTTAGAAGAAATGGTTGATGACACAGAAGAAATTCTTATCAACAAAAGAAGCAATTCTTGCAAAGGTAATCTAGCTGTTGCTATATTTTAAAGTTTGAGTAGACACAATTTTTAGTCTGATTATCAAAAATAATTTTCTGAATGGTTCTATTGATTCTTTGCACAGTATTTACTTTCACATTTCCTGAAAAACATAATTTAAATAAAAACAAAAAAAAAATTTTAAATTAAAAAATTATTATTTCTCAAGATGATTAATATAGTTTCATATACTTCTTGTGGCACTGGATTACAGAATAGCCAAAAGGCTATTCCAGGCTTTGTTAATAAATCATCTTGTAACTGAACTGCCTTAGGGAAGTCATTTAAACAAACTCTTTAAAACTGTCAGCTGGTACTGGACTTCAGGGAGTGCCCATGGATGAAAACTGCACTCAAGTAAAGAATCTCTCAAAGGATGTTTGAAATGCCAGGGCTCGGTGACAGTAAAAAATCCTAAATAATGAGAGTTAGATAAACCTAGTGATTATTGCACATGCACAAACAAAAAAAATGTTTTCAGATAACTAGTTTCATTCTCTGTATTGACAAAGCACCACAAAAATTAACAGCTTGAAAGAATGCTATCCCATTTTGCTCCACATTGGTTAAAAGGAATGCCATTACATCCCAGAGTACAAATCCTGACTTCCACAAGTAAAATGCAAGAACAAAGATTTGAGCTTTTGTAAATGACAAATGATCAGAACCTATTAAGCAAACTCTGTTACTTTTACATAGAGTTAAATCACATAATTAAAATTACTTCTAATATACTAAAATATTAATTTTCTCAGTGATGTGAAGGGAAATGAATGAAAAGTGCCAGATTAATATACAGTTTAAGTATTGATGAAAGTTCGCTTGTAATTGTTTCAATTTGAAGGGAAGATTTACAAATTTACTGTTTAATGCTGTTTTCCCCAGCGGTTTGTTTCCATTGAAGCAATTTAACCATTTAACCATCAGTCAATAAACTTCTGGCTTTTAGGCTATAATTTTAAAATAACCTAATTATTAATCAGGCCAGACAATGTATTTTTTACATCTCAAAGGTATGAATATGTGAACTCTGGTCTCCTCAGGTTAAGGCTCCATAAATCTGCACCACATAAACTTGTTGATGCATACTGCAATCTGAAAGCTTACCTTTCCCCTACCAATAGCCAGAAATGTGTCCCTGCAGCTATAGCAACATTTTCCAAGGCAACCTATTGCAGATTTTATTTGAGCTAAATTTAGCATGTCTAAAGGTTACATATTTTGATTAAGGCCACATTCTTTTTTCCATTTTGTAATCTAGCACTTCTGTGAATGTGCTCACTACCTTTCTTGCAACTTTCATAAAGGCTTCAGTAAGATCAGCTTTGATTCATATGTGTTTAAACTAAATTCTATACTCTTCTCCTGCATTTTAATAAGAGATTGATTATAATTGACCATACAAGTAGTTACAATGAAATTTTGAAATAAATTCTGATCGTATGTATGTATGTTTATAATGCCCATATAGTATGATACTTTATGAATCTTGAATACAAACACACTTGTATAAAGCTACTGCAATTCATTACCACTGTGACTGATACATATTTAATCATTTTTAGCTTTGTTTTAAGCTTTTGTCATTACTATTGATGAACAAAAGAGCTATTAATAAGGTACTGTATAATGTGGGCAGAAACTGCAGAAATTTCTCCCTCATAATCCTAAAATGCAATTTTTCACGTTAAAACATACGGTTCTTTTGAGAAGACTTGATAATTTTCCTGTAGCGGGTAATCTATATATATATTGCGGAAAAATGCTATTTTCTATAATCACTTGGTCATCATTTGGGCTATAAGACTGACTCCTGAATTGATCAAGTGAACCTAGTTTTACATTGATTGATTTAGTTTTCAGTCTAGGATTATTCAAGGCCTGGAAGACCATAATTGGTTATAAAGTTGCATCTGCTGTTGGGCTTTTCTGGGGTTACTCATATATGCGGAAGTACCTGAAAAGATGCTTAGAACAGTACAATATCATATCTTACAGTGTATTTACTTGCTTATAGTGTATGAACTTCTTTCATAATTTGAGTGCCAATTCATTCGCTTTGTCACAATTTAAATGCTTATTGTAATAGTCTAAAATACATATTCTGGGACAAAAAGCCAACCATGATTTCCCTGAGATAATTCACAGTACTGAAAAATATGTGATTTTATTGAATGATTTATTGTGTGAAATAACTAAGAACTTGGTTTTTACAGGACATTAAAAAACAGAGAAATGTATGGCCTATATTTTTGAGTTGTACTCCTGAAATTCACTGCTTAAAAGTCACTGGATTTGCAACATCCATTGCACTCACAGTTTAAATTTTTACCCCTGAATTTGTCATAGTCTGCTCCCTTCACTTTGTTGAGAACCTCCTTGGACATTGCAAATTGTGCCATGTGTGCCTGCTAAAACCAAATTACATGTTTCTGTGACACCATTTGCCTCTTTCCTTCTGTTGGCTTAAGTGGCTGAGAAGCTGGACAGGTTTTTGCGTAGCCAAGACAAAATC
>NW_010429922.1:3150-14249 GCF_000710305.1 Buceros rhinoceros silvestris | reverse complement strand
CTCTCCTTCCTCCCGTTGTATAAAATCAGTTACAGGTCACGTCACATGAAATTCAGACACTCTATAGCTCCAGGAAACCTCCTACCACCTTCTAAACAAAGATCAGATAATGCAGTAAGCACTTTTCTATGATTAAAAAGAAGAGAGAAAGAGAAGAAAGTTTCCTCCTTCACTTGGACTCATGTAGTTAGAGCTCCCCTTCCTGGATAAATCTACTTGAAATACTAAGTCTGAGCAGGAATTTTTTTTTTTTTTTTTTATTCTCTTTACTCAGAGCAACACTGCTCAAAGATGTGTTTGAAAAGGATTAGCTAATAGCACTTGGACAAACCTCTCACATGTTATCCACACTGTTTTTTTCTCTTTCCTTTGAAACAGGGCTCTGGCTGCTATGGCTGCCTAGGAAAATTTCACAAGTGTGAAATGAATGTAACCTATGCTGAGTTATCAGCATGCAGTGCCAAGAGAAGTGTTAGGAGAAGCTCTGAGCAAACCATTCAGGGATTACTGGGGGATATGAGATTCAAATCCAAGTGCTCATAACAGAGGCTGATGCCTTATAAGCAGCCAAGGATTTTGTCCAACTGTAGCTTGAAGCAGCAGCCCAAGCACAGTAAGGACTTCTAATACATTGCGTAACTTCATATAGCTAAATAATTACAACCGTCACCCTAATGGGAGTTGTACTGAGCAGATGTTGACGCTTTAACAGCCCTTTTTATCTCAGTAGAGGAGAATCTGAGTGATACTGATCAATTTTTGGCTGAGCAAGATTCACTCAAAGTATCAAATGCTTGGCGTGGAGTACTGGGGGTAGGTGTAGAAAAAGCACTGTTCAATTAAGTATTTCACCTGTAGGGTCTGCAAAGGTCACAGCAAGATCTTCATTCTATCTCTGATAATGATATGTGCAACTGCTATATCCCATGATAAATGATTTATAACCTTTCACCAGCTTGGCAAACAGGAGAAACAGCCTAGAGCCAAGAATGTAAACTAATTAATAAATCCACAGAGGTGTACGTTAAGCAAATTGAAAGAGGAAGGAGAAATAGCTCAAACAAGAAATCCAAGCAAAAAGAAGGAATGCCCCTGAGTTCTGTTTGGGTGGGAAGGTGCAGTGTTTGACCACAGAGATCCAAGAACTGGGAGGGACAAGAGGGATGGGATTTTGGCACAGTGGGTACAGTGTGGGACCTGGAGTATTAATCATAATTTTTTTTTTTTTTACAAAGGCCTGGAGATAAAGAAATAAATATGAATGATTCATATAAAGAGTGTTTCTAAATTAGAAAAGTAACAATTCAGCAAGATAGATGAAACTCTGCCATAAGATCCTAATAATCCAACTGGCCTTTAATCTTGAAATAAATTTCTTTTCTTTATCTTAATCCAAAATTTTATCTGTAGTTCAAACAGAAATGAAAAAGGAAAAAAAATATTATTTACCACGATACCCTAACCAATATCCTTTTGCAAGTAGTATGAACTGCATTAAATGGCTTGTGTCTCAGAGAAAACATATTATACTTCACCAACATTGTTAAGACAAGCAGTGTTACAATTGTTGGTAAGAAATGCAGCTAGCTGAGATCTGGCAGCTTGTTCTAGAGAGGGCATTCCAATGCGCTGTAACACATGCCCAGTGCTGTAAATACAATGCAGCAAGTCCTCTTTTTACACCAAAAAACTAAACAGTAAATACATTTCAGTAGCCCATTCAAGAGCAAGAGAAGTCTTAGCCAGGTCTCTGAAACACATAATTAAAGACATTCAAGTACATAATTTAATGCATTTAGATTAGAACAAATATTTCTAATTTCAACAAATAGCAAATTGCTAAAAAACACCTTGAGAAAATTGGGGGTTCTTTGGCAAAATAATAGAAAGAAAACTAAAGAAATGGGAGCCATTCAACGGCAGAACTATGATGATGCTGACTAGACAAAGCCGCTTGTTTATCTGCAGCTTCAAAATGTCAGTATGTATGTGACCACTTTTATCTTTCCTTAAATAGCAGCGAGGAACAAGTTGTTCAGGCAGTGTGCCAAGGTACCAATTCGACTTTCAAGCTTTTAAGAAACATAAGTGTGATGCTTGAGGGGTGCCAACCCCTCTCTAACTGCATGTATATAAACCTATACTTTCCCATGTTTTGTTTTTCATCAGATATCACTGATAAAAGAAACTGGGAGGAGGAGAACATCCAGGAGGAGCAAGACTCTCCAGTTCAGTCAGCATTACCCCATGACACGTGGGGGATCTGTGAAACTGAAAGTGACTTCATATACGGGGAAGTGGAGAATCGATTAGATCTACTTCAAGAACAACTCAACAGGTAAAATCAGAGATATGACCAGAAAAAACATGTGAAAGAGTACGTAATACAACTGATATTATCAACACTACTGGAGGAATGAATTTGCATAGGAAGTTTCCAAAAGCATTCAGATCTTCAGAAGCTCAAAAGTACAAAAATATGCCTGATAGGAATATCACCTTTTTGACTACATGTATTCTGAAGAGCCTAAATATCACCTAAGTTCAAGCTTCCAGATTCTTAGAAAAACCTGTTCTGGAAATGCTGGGTACAAAAATTTCAGTTCATTGATGTCGCTGACCTCTAGGTACCCACATTAGCTCTCTGAATTGCCTTGCAGAAGAGCCTTTCTCCCTGATTGACTGTTTAGGAGACCAGCTTTTTAACCAAGAAGCTGTACTGAGCACCTAAACTTGTTAAATTTAGATATTACCTCACCCAGAATCCTGTTCCTAGATATTTACATGTCCAAAAAATGGCAATTTTCAGTATCTTCAATATCTGAAGTACTTTTTCTTTCCTGGAGACCCAAAGTAAACCAGCTGCCTTCCTTTTAAAAAGTATTGCAGACAAATTCTCTTTTGGATGCATTAACTTATTTTGCAACTGTCTCTATAGTAAGAAAGTCATGGGAGTATGCAAAGGCAAAATACTTATACCTGTTACAACAAAAAACAGATGCTTTCTTTGTGTCTTTGTTTCTTTGCTTAATAAAATGCCTCTTCCTTCTCTTTGCTCTCTGATATACTACTCTTTGCTGGTAGCTAAGCAGCATAGCTTATAGCATCTTAAAAATTTGGTTCCAGAACTCTGACTCACTCTACACTATAATTTACCACATAATTGAACTTAATTTTAAATTGCCCTATGCTCAGGTCTCTGGCTTTTTAATTATTTTCACACTGAAATTCCATTACTTTCAATATTTTTCCATGACAAATACTATGACACACACTCAGCCCTAATTATACTTTAGTAGCTCTTCATTGGCATTCTGTGCTGTATACTTCACCAATCCACTTAGAGCCAGGTTTACTGCATTTATTGCTTCCTTCATCTACCAGAAGCCGATCAAAACCATAGTATTTTTCATTTCTGAATACTACATAGTATATTAAAACGACATTTTTAACATATAATCCTAAAATGCTGTAATTTCTGATTGCAGTGAAGTAACTGTATATGTCACATAACTAAACAGCTGCATGTTCCCCAAGAACAGTGTATAGCCTTTCAGTTACCTTTCTTTTCCTGAAATCTTAAGCTCTTGAAACTGAAGTTATATCTCAAATTTACTCATAGTTTTATCAAATTCTTATGCAAGTTCTCAGTATTTCCTTGAGTGAGAAAATATCATTGTTGCTGATAAATAAGATTTGAATTGTTATGGATTTTATTAAATCATTTTATTCTTTAACTCTTCTCACGTTTTTAAAGCTTTTCATATTTTCAGGATTTAGGGCCTTGCTGGGTCTCCTGTGAATGTAACAAACAATATTCTTTCCTGATTATGTCAGATCTGACCTGATGGACTAAAAAGCATGGTTATTCCTTCCTGAACTTTTCCATGCCAAGTTAGAGGCTTGGCACAACACCCAAATTATTAAACAGATATAGAAGGTTGGAAAGCCACTCTATGAGGAGCATTTCCCTAGAGCTATCTCTCTTTCTCCTCTTTAAGTGACTGGAATTTCACTGTGGGCCAAGCATCTCCTGTTTGTTCATCTTTGGGTGGCAGGGTGGCATGACATGGACTTGGTCTAAATTTTGGAGAAAGGAGGGAGAAGTTATATATGCAATGATGATTAATAAAGACCACAGAGATACTCTTTGATTTGAAGTTCCGAGAAACTCCCATTAAGCTTCAACAAAGTAAGAAGGGAGCAATTTTACAGTTAATTCAAAGCCAAAGGCAGTCACTGATGCAATTCCTCCTATGCATATCCCTTTCATTCACTGAGATGTTAAGGCCCACGTTGAGCAGATGGAAGCTCTCTGGATGGTGGCACGCTGCTGCTGCAGCCTTTTCCCCTGTGACATCAGTGTCAAGCTTGTGCGACATCACCCAATTGCATGTAGCTGAACCCAAGAGACCTGAACAAGAGGGTGAATAGGTCATGATTGATTCCAACGTCTGAGTTTGGGCCTTTCTTTTAGTGAGCCGTGAGCCACAAAATCAGCTTCTCCCAATAAAAGAAGAAACAGCATCCTAAATATCCTTTGGGCATATCTTTTGGATTAATTTCTTAGAAGCTTTTATAAATAAATGACACAGGCAATGGACAACTCCAACATGATAAGAAACAATATTAGTGAAACACCCGGTGAAAGCGAAAATCTCTCAGCACAGGATCAATTCTGCTGCAGTAAAAGAGCACGAGTAGTAACACTCACAACATTAACGGCTGCTGACAGAGGTTTGTTTACTCTGTCACAGAATGAGTTGCAGTGCAGAAAGCTGTATATCTATCTGTATTACAGTCTGTCACAGTGCGTTCTCTAGCCTTCCAGCAGCTGGGTAGGCACAACAGGCATCACCTGTTGCTGAGTTTTTCACATAGCATTACAGTTGCTGTGGAATTGTAAGCGTGAACAACCTAAGCAGATCAAGTGTTTCAGAAGTCATACAAAAATTTATGAAGAGGGGAAAGAAGAGAAAAAAGCTGCTAAATTTGAACATCAAAATTGTTGACATTAATTCTGAGGCCTGAATAAGTCTGAATAGATTTTTACAGTAGGGAAACTTGGGCTGTTTTGGTTGGGGTTTTGTTTAGTTTGGTTTTCTTTTTAATGATCTTGAAAGCATCTTTTATTTTCCAACTGTGAAAAAATACAAACGCAGTTTTCTGCTTATTTCAGTGCATTATTTCATTAGCATTGTGAATGTCAGAATTAATTGTCAGACAGATCAGAAACATTGTCCCATCCTCAACCAGCTCAAATCAATTTAATGACAATGAAGAGAGCACATTTATTTCAGTTAACTTCAACCAAAGACCTGGTTGCCCAGATTACTTTTTGTTGCAAATGTAAGGGGCAGGAATGAACTCAGTCTTAATGTAGCAAAAAGGTCAGAAACAAGCATGCAGATACATTCTGCAAAGTAAAGGGAGAGCCAGCAAGCTTTGGAAAGGCTCAGTACTCCCTCTTCTGTTTAAGACATGGTCATGTCATATCAAGCAATAGTTTGCTTTGTTAATAAGCTGCAGGTCCCTCTTAAATGCATCTGTAACCAGTATGTTAAAATATACCAATTTTTGACAACGAGTTAATTGATTTTGTGTTACCTCTCTAGGCTTGAATCCCAAATGACAGCGGATATCCAAACCATCCTGCAGCTTCTACAAAGGCAGTCAACGCTCATTCCACCCGCCTATAGCATGGTGACTGCAGGTGCAGAGTATCAGCAGCCAGCAATCCGGGAGATGCAAAAGCTTCAGCCTGCAGCATCAGTTAAAACAGACAGAAGTTTCAGTTCTTCATCTCAGGTGTGTACATCTCCAATAAGATCAAGAGAGGTTTGCTAATCTTCTTAGGTTTTGATGGAAGAAATATATACCAATCTACCTATTTATTCACTAGCTGAAGAAACATGAAATTTTATTTTGCCCTAGCACCTCCACGGCGGACTTAGATACCATATTTTCAGAGGTCACATTTTCTGCGAGAGTTGCAGAGATCCATACAATGCTCTTAGAATCAGACTGAATTACTTTATAATCACAAAAGTTAGCAGAAGTGACAAATACTAGACACAGCTATAAAGCGCAAACACTTTCCAAGCATCCAACCTGCCTGCATGGGTGCATCTGCCATAGGAACAGACCATTCACAAAGTCCTGAGAAGACCCATGGCTACATTTCCCTCCAGGTACAGGCCAGACAAGTCCAGCTGACACAGCATGACGCTTATATTCATGTGGAAGTGGGAGTGGCTAATGGTTATTTTTCTGTCCAGTCCCTTGCTACTTCTGGATCTGTGAACATACAGAGCGGTGACATACCTACATTTGTTTCCCAACACATGTTTTCCACCTCAGTTCTGTTCAGGCAAAATTTGATGATTTTCCAAATTTGTTTGGGATTTCTGGAGTTTAAGAGCTTGGGCATATAATTTCCAAATGGCCTGGTGGTTGTCTAGGAGTCCCAAATCAGTCACGTATCATACGATTAGTAAATGCAGTGTGCTTGGCTGTGTCAGATTCCTCATGCTGGAACACATATGGCACAGCAAGTCCAACACATCCAGAAGGCATCAGTTCATATGCATAAAGATTATCAGGGCAGCAAATGCAGAGCAGTAGTTTTCAGAAGTGTAAACCCATCGTGCATAGACCTGCACAGAACACACACACGTACCTCTGACTAGAAACACGGCCAACCTCTGCAAATGCCAGCAGGCACACCACACACCTCACACAAACTGCAAGTTTAAAAGTGAAGAAGAGCTGAGTGCTGAGTCCAAATGGTTATAATGTTCAGAATGATGCAATTCCAGAGCTACATTCTGAAACAAAAATACGAATTTAAGAATGCTGAAATCCATACTCTCAGGTCTCCAGTCCTTCAGAAGGGGCTCTTCATATGTGTATCTTGATGTTACATGAGCAAGTCTGAGGAGGGGACAACATATCCCAGTTTCTACAATTAATCAACATAATTGCATTCAGTTACATTAAATCAAATGTAGTACCCTGTAAAAATACTTCAGTACACTGTTTAATTTTCAATCATGGTTTTCCAGCAACCACCTGAAAGTGCTAATTTTGAGCAGAACAAGAGCCTGGAAGAGACCAATTTGATTATTACCATCTTGTTTTTTTTCCTCCCTTCCAGTGTCCTGAATTTCCAGACCTTCAAAAATCAAAACTTAAATCCAAAGAATCCCTCTCAAGTGGAGTGCATCTTAACACAGCCTCAGAAGACAACCTGGCTTCTTTTTTAGATCAAGAACGTGACCCGTCTGTAGAGTGTCCCCCACGGCATTGTAAAACTTATCTCCAGCCAGTTAGGCACCCTTCCTTGCCAGAATCTTCACTAAGCACTGTAGGAAGCTTGAGTCTTCATAGGCATGTTTCAGATCCTGGTCTTCCTGGGAAATAATACTTTTATACTATTACTTTACATAAAAATGTAAGTGCTTTAATGGCTGTTTTTCCTTTTTTGTTGTATTTAAATCCTCTATACTTGACTCAGGGGCTACAAGGAATATACCATTATATGCAAAAGTACTGTATATTTTCCTAAATCTGAAGCTTGTAAGGTAAAGTTGAGCAGTTCTGATGTAAATATATATATATAAACACACCAACTGTATGTTCCAAATATAAAACTGCCAGCATTCTCAAGGCACCTTATATTTTTAATTTTATAAATAACATGCATGTTCTGAAATTACAGTTTACATTGCATGGTGATTACCATTTACCGCTGACATGAAAATAGTATTTTATTGTGGATGTGTCTTCAGAGCAAATACAAGACCGATAACAGTAACTCACACAGAAAAAAACTCCTACCCGACCAAGCTAAGATTCAAGCAAGAACTTCCAGCGCACTTTTGAAAACTGATTTATCCTCTTGTAGCGAGCTTCTTACAATAAATCACAATTATCTGAATCTAGAGAAAGAATAAGGTAACCAAGTCTTCTGGCTTTGAACATTTAGGGCTGAGAAACCAACCTCCTCCCGAATCAGCTGAAATAGGGCAGTATTTTAACAGACAGGAAAACTCTGCCACATGCTGGGAAGTATCATCACTGGTAGCATCCACAAAACTGCACTGAATGAATAATTTGTTTCCACTAGTTGTTTGTTTTGGGTTTAATTTTGAAATTGCGTCATAGAAGTTAGCTGTCATGAGCAGGCGGGTACCCTTCATGTGTCACAGAAACATAATCAAAGGCAATAACTCTAATTTCTATATAACACAGAAGACTGTGTTCTTTCTGTTCAATACAAATTATTAACAATCTGTTTAATTAAAAAATACTTTACATTTTTGTTTTATAATTATTAGAGTGGTTGTTTGCAATTATCTGTTTTTACTGACTGGCCCCTCTACAACGATCCTAGATAGGGTATATATATATATATATGTGGACACACGTATACACCACGCACACATTCCTGTATGTGTGCATGTGTGTATTTTATATATGTACATATGTGTGTGTGTATATATTTATATACACACATAGACACAAGTGTGTAGATACCTACACTTACATGTAGGAGTATAGATATAGAGCTATATATATATATGTATATATGTAAAATTACTTTCAGGAACACTTGTAAACTTTCTTACTACAAAAGGAGTAAGCTTAGCTTGTGTCCAAAGCTGACTACATTAGAATAAAATTATTTAAGGTCCGTAGGCTTTAAATACAGTATGTACTGTATGTGCATAATGCTTTGTGAATACTTAGAGTTAATTTTATTAAAATATTATTCTGCTTCAAATGTTGTGTTTATTTTAGAAGGAACTGACCTTTTTATTACTGTTTTTAAATATTTTAAAATGTTCAACATTTTCTAATCTCAAAGCTTTAATGTAAAATTCCTCTAGGAAGAAAACTGGTTTCAGAAAAGCATGTAACCCAGTTAGTGGGGAAGCAGTTAAATTTTAACTAAAACCAAATGAAACCCTCTGTTCTAAACCAGTGCTACAGAGTAATGCAATAGTGGTTGACCCTCACATTAATAGATACACACATCGTTTGTTGGGGTTAGGGTGATGATACCTAACACTTTTAGTCATACACGGCCAATAGACACGCCCAAGGTGGCTGAATCTTCTCTCATTGAAAATCCGTGTGAGCATTGAGCTACAGAGCAGGGCTCTGCTTTACCTTTGCATATACAGATACAAAAATGAATTAACTGAATACCTTTGTAAATGAAAAGAGACACCAACCCTTCCTGTACAAGATCAAATTTTCTTCTGCCTCATGCTACTGTTGATTGTTGAAAAGTCCCAGTGCTACAACGTACTGCCTGTTCTTACTTCTGCCACGACGACAGGAGGCCTGCACTGCTTAGTGCCTTGCAGGACCAGAGCCTAGGTGACAGCTTCATTGGGCCACTCAGAACCTCTGCCTGCACACGCTCCACTGGAACGGGAGTGCTGAATTACAAAGTGAAATACTTCTGCTTTTATTTTGTTTTAAATAGCAAGTGTTCCTTTCTCAGTCTAGTAACTAATGTTAATGTCTGTTACAAAGAACAAGCTAGCATATTCTCTAAATAAATACTTGTGGCTATGCTACATTTGAAACAGTGGTATAAATTTAAAATAAAATTAATGGAAAAAAGTATAATACATGAGCATCGCTTTACAAAATGCCTTTTGTCCAATTCCATCCCTTGGTATTCCCCATTAATGCAAAGAGACTGGGCAAAACAGGTGGACTGGGGAAGGAGTGCTGGGGAAGAGGAAAAGCGACAACTATTTCAATTAGTTGAAGTGAAGGAGAAGCAAAGAGGCTTTGTTCCTTCCCTTTTCCTGCTGTGAATTGTGTGTAGCAAACCCCCCTCTGCATGACTCGCCATTGTAAGTAACATACTAAAAGCTGAAAAACACTGCTCCGCCTGGCCTCTGGCTGCCTGCTTAGGTGATGCAACTTGAGGTGTGCCCACAGCTGAATTGTGAGTTCCCGCTCTCGAGAGCTGCTGAGCTAGCCTGGACACGTACAGAAGAGCAGGAGGCTGAAGCAGCAGCATAGCAGAAGAGACGATTCCCTGAATTAAAGTTGTACATAATACCACACCTGCAGATTAGCAGCTCTTCTGTTAAATATTCTTACGCTGTGAACAGATGTCTATGCTACTGCTTAGGGTTGGACTCTTCATATGCTGGTTTAAATCAGAAATAATGCCAATGGATCCAGCAGGTATATGTTACCACATTTCTCTTCAGATTGGGAATTGGATCTAGTGGGCACCTCCTCTCCATTCATCTATACCCTCCATCTGTATTTACACACAGAATTTCTGTGGCATCAATAATATACTGGCATTTTCAATACTGCTGAGATAGTACAAAAATTGACTTTATTAAAGAAAACCTAATAATTTTTCTCCACAAAAACATCTGCACAGGCTCCTCAAATACACCACTTATACGTGATACATTCCAAGATAGCTGTACCGAGAAATTACACGCAGCACTACATAATTCATTGGTACATTGCCAGCTTTAAATACTTGTTGGTAAATGCTTTTGATATTTTCGGGTTAGTATTACAGACACTATTTTCCTTCCTCTTACACGGTTCAGAATCTCCAGTTGATGGTATTGTGTTACAGCACAGCAAATGGCTTCTAAAAGGCTACAGTTCCCAGAGTTCTTAGTTCCTGTATATTCAGCCACCTGGATTGACTAAAATCCAGCATACTTTTGACAACGAGAGAAATGATGGAATTGAACAGAGAGTATTTTTGAAAAAGTATTACTAATTACACTGACATCGCACACAAGTTTAGCACCTTTTGACTGTTACACCTGTGAAGTTCTGCCTGTTTAGTCAATTGAGAGATTAGGCACAATGAATTTCTAGGTAGCAATGAATTAACTGATCAAAACCCAGAAAACTGAAAGCTGCTGCTTCCAACAAATCTCACTGTTTCTAGTTAATGGCAAAGCTATTGCAAGACAGCCTTCTTTGGAAAAATTGTTAGATTAACTTAATCCACGGGCACTCCAAGCATGACCTGCACTTGCTAGTTACATAGGGTAAAAAAAAAAAAAAAAAAAGGCCGCAATAAAAAAGGAGCA
>NW_010429922.1:0-3133 GCF_000710305.1 Buceros rhinoceros silvestris | reverse complement strand
CTGCCCTTTCTAGGTTAAAAGGGGAAAAAAAAAAAAAAAAAAGGCTGCATAGTTAAACAGGCATCAAATGTTGAAGCAGAAAAATCTGTTCTGCTCAATGCAACCCGCTTTTTAGTTTTTTCATTCACACAGGCTTTTAGAACAGATTCATGCTATTCTTTCAGCATTCTTTCAACTACATGAAACCAAGCCATTAAAAAGTTTTAGTAAAACGCAGGATATCCACAAAAGCTCAAGGATAAGCCTCATAACCAGAAATAAACAGTAGATATCAAAATATATTATCTTTTAACATCCTAATCCTTCACAGAATGTTAGTCAAGACATTAGACAAGCCTAAGGGAAGGTAACTGCAACTCAAACGTTAGCATTTATTCCCTGTTTTGAAACCTCTAGCCGTCAGGTATTTCCAAGAACCAGAAAGTGGTGGCCAGCAGATGAGACACGTGAACTCACACAGCAGGATTTACATTCAAGGAGGCAGTTGGGAGCAATTAAACCACTGCTCCTCCTTTCACTGAGACCAACATTTCTGAGGCTCGGCACTGAGCAGGCGTAGCACTAAGCTCTTCTGAGAAGGAAACGATGCTTGCCCCTGAGCTCCAATACCGTACAGGTCATATATCCACTGCACCGCATCTGCTGCAGAATAACGAACTTTGCTTGTAGGAAAGTGCTGCCAAATTAATCTTGTGCTATCCTTGGCCAAGTCCAGATTAATTCTGCTCAAGTCGAAGAAATAGCTGCCCTCCAGCTCTTGACAAGCAGAGGTTCCAGGTTAACAGCGCTGCACTGAGGACATTACAGCGACCGACCGTAGGGAGCATGAAACACGAACCTGGTGCCTATATTCACTAACAGGAGCAACTACAAAGTTAATTAAAATAAGTCTGGATAAGCAAGGTCTGTGTGCTGAAGCTACAGGTTTGTGGGATTTTTTTTATTTTAGGCTGTGGGTTTTTTGTATTTTGGTTAGTGAGTAATTTGTGACACTTTATTCAAGCCAATGCCATCATTTGCAGCTGCTCCAAATGGTTGCAGTCATGCATTTAATAAATTTTCCAGAGTTGGGGTGGGGGGGATTTCCCTTCCTTTTTTGCACACAAACAAAAATGCAACCTTTATGCTCTCTATGAGTTTACTATTACCTCATTATGACAAAGACACCCCACTACAATACAGACAGACACACTTGTTTGAAACATCTGTAGTATCTAGCAGCCATGCACAAATAGCAAGGGACCAAGCCTCACTTTCAAGGTTAAAGTCAAATTTTTAATGAAAATAAATTGTAAAATTGATTCAGATTTGAGACAGACTTGGTACACAGTCACTGGCATACTTTCAACAGCTGTCCAGACAGAATCAATTTTTAAGTAGCTTCTTATTTACTTGGAATAAAAAGAGAATGAAGACGGTCCTTCAACATAACTACTCTGAACTTGAAATTTCCTTCCATTTCATTAGGAATAATATGTACTTACAGAGCAGTCCTGGTGTCACTTACATACTGCACCTACTCTATACATCATTTTTATTCTAGACCTGAAAAAGAGTCTGTCAGAAGTGAAACAGCAAATAGCCGAATGGGAGAAAAAACAATCACATACAAAAACCGAGACACCACCATATTTTATCAGTAACACTAAAGGAGCATGTCCCAGAGCTTGTAATTGCGTAAGGCATCACTAAGCACACGTACTTCTTCTCGCTGCACCTCTCTGTATAAGCAGTAGATGGAACTGCATTGTTAATGAAGAAACATTTTTCTTCATCTAGCTACTGGGATTTTTTTTAATGTCTACTTGGGAATTTCTTTGATTATTAATGAATGCAGAATATGGCTATTCTCTTTGGACTGGAAATTAGATGGACAAAACTAGAGCCTTCCACAGGGGGCATTCATCTCTTTTATGCATTATTTACATTTTCTACACTGAAACTTTATGATATTGTCAAGTCGGAAATACAAGGAAATTTTTGAAAACTTAAGTCTAGGTAAATACTTCACTACTATGATCTGTAGCAAATCCTGTTTGTGTAACAGGTTTTGTGTAATGCAGTTAATACAAGTTATTATTTTGCTTTCAGAAAAGATCTCATGGAAAATTGTTTACAGTACAAATAAAAGCACTTGTACACCGCACATGTATTCAGAATTTTATATCACCATGAAAACTTAGCTGCAAGAAATCTAAAGACAGAAATTTACTTGTCTAGAATTACATATGTACAGATAAAAAACCCCTATGCTTCTAAATACAGCGAAATGCAAAAAATATTTACTGCCGTGAATCATGCACTTAAAAATCAAAGTATTCACTCAAAGCACATTGTCACATCAACCAGGAAGGTCAAAAACCCTACAACAGCTTCCAGGCACAGCAGTTCTCCCAAACATGAACTCTGACAGGTTGGTGATACTCTTCTCCAGCAGCTGTGGGCTCACAACGCCACGGCGCGCTGCAAGAACTGGAAGAGGAAGTAACAGACAAGTCAGTGTTTGGAGATTTTGGAAGCCTGATGATAAGTACAATTACACTAACGATCAGTGAGATTCAAAAGGATTCTCAATATTAAGATGTAACTGAATTACACGCTCATATTAAGATAAATTATTTTTACCGATATTTTGACGATTTCATTGCGGTTGCATGCACTAAATTAGACACACCTTCAGGAACGATCACTGTACCTTTATCTTAATTTTCCTTTTGAGAAACTGGACATTTAATGGAAGCTCTGACTCCTAGCGCTCATGTTGCTGGTGCTCAGCCTAGCACAAATAAAGCCACTCAGTAAAATCACATGGCGCAAGGCACGCCAACTACAGCAGCTACACAAACAACACACCTCCACAAACAGTATCCAGAGCCCAGCACGAGTGCTCCAACAAAACTAGCATTAAGAGCTACCAGCCTCAGAGAATTTCAAATTCCAGTTTCTCATACTCGCCAGCAGGTTCGGAGTGATACCAAGGTTCCGCTGAAGTCCTAACACGTACAAGGTTGGAGCCTACCTGTACATCACAACCCCGCACGTTTCTCACCTGAGTGCTGACAGGGTGATTTAAAAAGGGAATCAGAAGTTTGCAACTATTAAAAATATATATTATTAAAAATATTATTAAAAA
>NW_010429921.1:57192-79517 GCF_000710305.1 Buceros rhinoceros silvestris | reverse complement strand
CTCAAATTTGGAACTATTTGAACTCAGCATTCTAGTGTTAAGGTTTCATGGAGTATTACTGGCCAATCCCCCTACCTAAGCAAGAGCTATCTACCAGAGTCAGAAAAGCAAGAGGATCTCATTAGTTATGGCTTTAAAATTATTCAAATTCTTTTTTCCAGGGTGATGTACAGAAAGTTTTTTCTTAGTTCTTCCTGAGTGTACCTTCGTAATTTGGAATAATTCAACAGAAATGCTATGCTGTGCACCAAAGATGTTACACTCACTCGAAGGGAAGAGCCACTAAAATAAATGTATAAGCAGTCTGCATTAAAAAGAATAGACTCTGACTTTCTAGAAGCTTTATAAACTATTATGACAATATTCTTACCTAAGAATGGTAATAAAATATTAAAGCTCTCTGAAGGCTTCAAAACCTATTTTAATTGTATGTGCAAGACTGGTAATTGCTTCCCCCCCCCCCGCCCCGTAACACTGTGTGTGTAATCTGATTAGCTTAAACCACGAAGGACGGTAATCTTTACATCAACACACTTTTAAAAAATCTGACAAAACAAACACATAATAATTAGGTCTCCTCAAGATATAACTAATTTCTAATTATTGCTAACTGAACTACAATACTAAGAGAGAAATAATATGTGAATGAATAATGGAGAAAGCTGAAGTAGACATGCTCATGCAATTCTTTCATTTCCTGGTGGAAATAAAACTATTCCACATGTTTAATAATACATTATCTCATTTCCTGTAAGATATTCCCCACTGATGCTGAATACTAGTAATGTTTATAATCTTCTTCCAGCACATTATTTTTAAAGCAGTAATTCCAACTTGGTATCTTCCTTCTCTATTTGACCAAGACCTTTTATTC
Source organism: Buceros rhinoceros silvestris (assembly GCF_000710305.1). Taxonomy (NCBI): domain Eukaryota; kingdom Metazoa; phylum Chordata; class Aves; order Bucerotiformes; family Bucerotidae; genus Buceros; species Buceros rhinoceros. Next base: position 78,643 of record NW_010429921.1, on the reverse strand, counting down.
CTGGTAGATGAATTACCGTAAGAAAATTCTGTGACTTGCTTCAGCATGAGGGACCTGGGTGGGCAGAGACGATGGGAAGGACTTTAAGTTGCTTTCAGGGGAGCTGCCATGGCTCATCTTCAGGATCAGCCTTGTGAGGGGCCACAGATCGGTACTGACGGGGTTCATTCATCAAACCTTCGCATGCAAGTCCTGCATTAATCCTTACAGCCACAGGGGGCTGCCAGTTTCTTCTAATTTAGAAATTCTCCATGTGGCTGAAGTAAGGAAAGTGGTTTAACTAATGAAGCCTCTAAACGCTGTCCTTGGTTCCTGTTTCAATTTCCCAGCACACCAAAAGGCTGGATCTCAATATGCACTCCTTTAAAAACCACAAACACTGCGTCAAGCTTACCGTGAGAGTGGCACCTAAAAATAGACTGATCTTATACATGGTATTTATGGAATTTACTGGAGTTTCTCAAATATGGCATGAAAACTGTGCCTGCTTCGAGATAATTACTGTTCTCGCTAATATGACAATAAATGCAAAACCAAAGGTGGGGCAGCTGTACAAGGCACCATTTCCATTAACTACATTATGGCAACTCACGACAAACCCACTGTGAGACAGTTAATTCAAACCTGGGACGCTTCTAAAATCCAGACACCAGATAAGATCTTGTGGCTGTCTGTGTTCATTAATCACATTAAAAAAGAAAAAATCGTCATAAAGTGTTCACTATAAAGAAAATACAAACACTTAGACACTTTTTTTCTAATTTTATGAAAAGTCTTCAGTGCTACGTTGCATATCTTAAAGCTTTAGTATATACCATTTACACTACGTAACAATGGCATTAAAAATGAAGTACTAAACAAGAGCTAGCTAGAAATCAACCTCAACAAGAAGAAAACCTTAGGCACTACTTACTATATGCATACACCTTCAAGAGGAGCTCAAAGATTGTGAAGAAATAATAGCAAAGGGAAAAAAGGTAGTACTGAAAGCTTGATTTAGGTGTGTAAGTATGAACCTGTACGTCTTCTCCACTTCAAATCCATTTGTTTTTTCCAAAAAGTTTGTGCCTCAAGACACACACACACACCCCCCCACAGAGGCTGATGAAGAAAGACTCCCTCCAAGCATCCCTTTCCACCTCTCGGAGCAGAGGTAGGCTGCAGTTCTCCGCCAGCCATTCTTCAAAACCATCTTATAAATGCTCTGAGAGAAATCCTAAAGAAACCTGCAATCATTTGGTTTGGTCTTCCCAAAATAACTTCTTCCAAGCTGCCAGAAGATTCCAAAGAACTGAAGAAATGCACTACTAAAGCTGGCTTAAGAAACTTTCAAGTAATTGTGTACCAACAGCACCTGTGTTCTACTGCAGTCTATCAGTGGATAAATTCCAGTTTATGTCACTGATTTCATCTAGCGAGGAAAACAGAATGAAAAGCGGCTGCTACGGACACAGGGGGACAAAACGAAACTGTGGGGTGTCACACTTGGAAAGCATCCATCTATTCTACTGCATCCACTACTAAAAGACCAACAGGTGGTGAAACAGCATTCCCTAAGAAATACAAAACGTGGCGCATACAGACCTCCAACAAGTCTGTTTAATGAGCACTACACCCTTTTGTCAACCTCAGCCTCTTTCCACAACTCATCTCTTACTATCCTACAGGAAAGAAAAAAAAAAAAAAACAGCGTGTCACATTTGCAATCCCAGCACACAGCTCTAAGGTGGCTAACATTAGATTCAGTGCCGTCTCACTTATTACATTACTTAGCAGAAAATACAGAACTTAACTGCACAGGTCAGGACAGGGCGAAAACTCAAGCCAAATTTTTCAAGAAGTCTGGAAAACTAACACAAGTCACAACAAGAGCTCTCTCGGTGTTTATGGATGGCGCTGAATGTGAACAAACGCCTTTTCCTTTTTCATAATGGTCATACAGTATTTAAAGATCACGGATAAACTACAGTTCAGCAAGACTATGGGAAACAGACTTACAAACTCCAAAAAAGGACAGGAAAAACTAACTTGCACTTTTAACGTCTGGGGACAATGGAAATAAGGGCAAATTTTAATTCATGAGGTTTTTTCAGTGTATACCAAGAAGCATGCAATGATCCTTAATTTATTTCTTCTTACAGCTTAGTGTAAAGGTAAATAGACTATCCATTAGGTTTAAAATTGTATTTCACCAATTCCATTGGATATCCAAGACCTTATCATCACAATATTGGTTAAAGTATGGCAGCAGTAAATGTCATGTCTGTCAAGCTGTACTGTTCTCAGCCAATCCACGTTAGATTTACTCTGAGTAAATGTCAGTGCTATTGAGAGCTCCCAGAAAAAGCAGATTTTTCTTTACAGACAAGCATTTAACAATAAATTGTCTGGCTAGTACAACAGCAGCAAGCTAATGACTAGGCATTGCTTCACGGGATGATTCAAAAGATGTTACACAACTGATTTTCACCTCAAGGCAGGTTTTATCCTGTTGCACAGCTACCTCTCCACCACTCCAAGATGACCTTTACCAGCCGGCTGCACATCCTGGCCTGTGTGCGCCTAGGTGCTTCTAGAGACGCTCCTTGGAGATGCACTTTGCCAGTTACCTACAGCAGGAAAACCCCACACAGTAAGGTCAAGGTTTATCCAATTTGACCTCTTACCCCGCTACAAAGCCTGTCTTGGGCAAACACAGGAGATGACTGGCTGTGCCAGACACGAGCATCACCTGGAGCTGAAAAGAAACCAGAGAGCTAAGCTGAAGCTGGGAACTGCCCTCCCAGTGATGCCACACGGGTCCTGCCTCTACAAACGAGCCACCTCTCCAAATGTGATTCAGAGCAAGCTGCAATTGTTACTTGATCCAACACAGGGGTACATTCTCCTATCCTGCCCAGTGGCAATTCCCACATATTAGACACGCAGAAAGCTGAGACAAGCAGTTCTCTGTTACTTGTTTGCCTCACCTGTAAGTCAACATCCTTGGGTTTATCAGGTTCCGTCATTTTCTGGCCTGCCTCTTAATCCTCATCCTTACTGATTCAGTCTAAATTCCCAGCCCCTCCAGGCAAGCTTGGCAGGACTCATTCTGCTGCATTTCACAGCTGTCCCAAAATGTTCTCATCTGGATGGCAACCCCCTTCAGTTACTGATTTCCATTGCTCCTGGTCTGGGATACGTCCCGTGCAGCACTGACAAGTGACAGCCTGAATACACTGAACCATTTAAGGTTACAGCAAGCTCCAGGAGGCAGAAATTATTCACCACAGTCAGACTGACTGCTTAACATGCTTTGTGGAGGAACTATTCATTTCAGTTAATCGTAATAAATACTGAACAAAGAAATCAAAATTACCACTTGCGCAACAGCCTTTTAAAGTCTCATCCTAGATAGAGCTTTCATTCACTGACTTTTACACAAGTTGGCTTGAACCATTAATGCATTTAAAAAAAAATTAATTGCTTTCCATTTTATCCTCAGTTTAGCTCCTTGAGGCAAACAGAATACGGCCACAAAAAGACAGAGAAAGTAGCACAGGCAAACACCTTCACACCAAGCCATATTAGCATCGCCAGCGCTGGAGAGATGTCTGGCAGCGGGTACTAACAAAGAACCTGCGTGAAGGGGAAACGCCCAGCTTTCGTCTGCTCCTAACCTGCATCTAAATTCCACTGATGGCAAAGGAACAAAATAACTCCGTCACACAGTGAGGATCTGGATGTGCCAGGCTGAGTGTGTAGACCTGGTCTACACACAGTAAGGTTCCCTCACCCCCCAGATCTTCAAGAAGAGCGGGAGACCTCTCAGTGCTACCGCAGCAGGAAGGAACTGCAGGTAACTGACAGGATCAGAGCTGACAGAGGTTGGGTTCCAGTAAAAGTAAAGCTAACGCCTTAACTCCAACCCTCCTTTTGCAAAAGGATCTACTGCAGGCTGCACTTTAGGATTGGCCTGTTAGCTTCCATTGCTTCTGTTTCCCAGACACTCAAAGGACTGAAAAAGGAATCCCTCTTTTAGAAGGTCTTTGTGACTGTGGTTTTTGAGGAAAAGAAGATCCAATGTCTTGGGGTTTAGAGGAGCATGTGCTTTGAGGAAAAGACAACCCACACCTCTGGGGTTTAGGAGTCGCAACAAAAAGTCCTCTTTCAGGTTATCAGAGCTTATTCCATCTCAGAGTTTGCTGGGAAGGCTTCTCGTTAGCACTGTCTGACAGAGAACAGTCAAGCAGAGAAGGAATTTCACTTAGAGCTCAAAGAGCAGCTCCGTGCCTTGTCTGGAAATCTGAACAGGAGCTAAAAAGTGAAAATAAAGGCAAGTTGAACATGCTTAAAATAGATATGATTCCTCTGACATTATGGGGAGACGCACCATAAAAGTGACATCCACAGCAAAGCAGCCTGTCATCTTACGAAACTGTGCAACAGAAATGACTCTGGGCTCTAGAGTTGCTTTTCCCCCCTTCATCTCTGCGGCGGCGGGGGGGGGGAACCACAACAATTCTGTAATCAGAATGGTGCTATGATTGTGGCATGAGCAAATCTGGAATCCCTTTAGCCTTCACGGCTGCTGTGCCGCAGGACTGAACCATGTTCTCTGCCAGGAAAGCGAGTGCTGCCTGATGAAATCGGCCCTTTGGCGACTGCTGTATGCACACACAAACACACCCGCACCACACCACACTCCGGTGGCGCCTTACCACACCAGGTGGGCTGGATGGAGTTTGAGCAGCTGACTAGGATTTCTGCTCTCAGCTGTTAAAGTTCCCCTAACTCAAAGCTACACATCACTACAAAGTAGCTTTCCACCTCGACCTGGCCTTTCCGCACCCCTCCTGAGCACCTGGTGTATTCCTGTACATAGACCAGAAACCCTTGTGTCCCTCACGCCATGCGCCACAGCCTGGACCACGGTACCTCGGAAAAGGTAACAGCATCTTCAACCCAGAGAGCTGTTGCCAAGGAGGTGTTCTACCATACCCTGCTGTGTCTCTGAAGCGCATGGACTTTGGCTGGTACAACTGGTTCACTGACAACAACTTACTTAGAAAAGGGAGCTTATGTTTTAACTACACAAATCTTTCAAGTAAAACATTAAGTAAAATGGAATTTTAAAATGTAAAGCTTACAATATTGCCTGCTACATCGTATACATTTCACCCATCACTTATTTACAACTGGAACATAAATAGCTCACCTACACACGGTCTCATTCTTTTTTAGCCTTTAGACCAAATCCTTCTAATCTTGCCAATTTTACAGCTGCTTTCACAAAGTTTGCGCCCCCGGTTCTCTAAAAAATCCCACGCAGATTTCCTCACAGATTCCTGTACATTCAAAGGCAACACACAGAAATTAAAAGGATTTCCTGTGTCCATTACAACTTGAAAGGGCTCTGTAGATAATGTCCCTGCTGCCCGCCAGAAAAGGCTGAAGGGGTGAACCTGAAGTTACTACGTACAATCCCAGGTTTCGCTCTTACCTCATGAGATCGAGGGTATGTTTTAGAAAGGAAAATATAGTATAAATACTGAAACATGAAGAGAGAAATGTAACAAGTAACAATAATGTTACAAGTCTGTGAAAGGATGAAATTCAGGGGCTCAGAAACTGAAGGTGAAGGGTTTTTTGTTGTTTTTGTGGGGAGGAATAACTGTTACAGGAGACAAAATTTCAGCTGCAGAATGCTGTACAAAAATCTAAAGGCCCTGAGTAACTGTCTAAGCTTAATGGGTCTGAAGAGAGTAAAAGGTTTACAATACTTTAAGCAAATACATAGCTGTTAGATGTCTAAATTTAATTATTTAATATCTTGATTAACTCCCAGGAGACTCTGACTTTACATAATTTCTGGGTGGAAGACAAGCCGAGTCACCATTATAAATACAGATGGGAAGCCTAGCAGCCTTTTAGATAATATTAGGAACTAAAGAAATTAAAGTCAGACGTGCTCGGTCCTCCAGTTATATGTTGCTGCCACACATTTCTTAGACTGAGCTATTTAATTCCAGATTCAGAATTAAATTTCTTTTATTTCTTGTATTTATTAACACAGGGTATTTCTTCCATGGACAAACATCACTTCGCATTAGATGCTGTTTCTCCCTCAACATCACGACACGCTTTAGCTCTAGTGAAACAACTTATCTCCAGACAAACTGATTTTTGTCCATGTTGTCACATCCATCTGTGTTAACTGCTGAAATATTTTTTACATTACTAAGCTGTCTTTAATGACATGATTTCCAGTAATTTCCAAAAAAGTTACACTGAAACCCATTTAAACTGACAGGTTCTGTTTGACTAGCAGGAGATTTCCAGACCGAATTAATATAGCGTCCGACAGTTTGACTTTTGAAAACATTCAATACAAATATGTATTTAAAAGTATATTTTTTTTGCTCTGCACAGAATTTCAAGTTCTTTGTTGTTTTCTTTCCGGTAAGCTATGAACACTTTCTCAAAGAATTATTTATCAAAAGATACTAACAGTTACTAAGCAGTATCTTTCTTTTTGTCAGTCTCAGTATTGCCAACTACAAAGTTCAAACAGCATGAGCCAAGACTCAAAAATAATACATTTACATTTAGAGCAATTAAGTATTTTTTTTAAACTGATCATTTTATTCATTATCTGGCTTCTGAACAATAATTTCTTTTTGCTCTAGTATTATCTCTTAAGGATGTCAAAACTTCTGCCAAATTTTTCATCAAACCTCGCAATGCTTTACTATCATCAACACCAACTGTACACAGGTGGTTAATAACATTCTCGGGTGATAAGAAAAAATAATTAACATTATCAAAGGAAAGATTTGTAGTGGATGACATATGGGGATAAGCACCCATAAGCATCACAGAGTTGGGTAGTTACCTAGTGGCAATTTTTTTAGAACTAACTGCCTTCTAAGATACAGTCTAGTATCTCATGGAAGTGAGAAGGACAAAAATTAGTCCCAGGGAATAGAAAGTTTCAGAAGAGAGGGGGGATTGGAGACCATTTTTGAGTCATAGGACTGTAAAAACGCAGTAGTTTAGGAAACCTTCCTCAGGTCTTCCTATTTCCCAGTAGATTATCTCCATCAGTGATAAATCACTATCAGTGGAAGATGAGGTATTCTCTTGAGAAAGAAGAGGTGGAAAAAAAAAAAATCCCAACAGAGGAACCTTGATCTCTTGTCTCTAAAAAGTGCACTGGCCTGACTTAGCCAGCTCTGGGCTCACTCAGCCCACTTATCACTACCCACAGCTTGTTCAAGAGACAAATCTATGATTACACTGGCTTAAAGTCTTGCTTTAATAGTATTTGGGCTTACTGGTGCTCCACAAAGGTTCCACAGAAATAACTCCAACAGTTCGAAGAGTGTGTGTTCCTTCTACTGTAGATTTGAAGCTATCAAGCATCAGTCTGCATAAAGATTGAGAGAAATCCACGACAAATACAATGCTCACTCTTCAGCAAGACGGCGAGCACCTGATTTACTTTCAAGGGAGAGGTACAAATAGATGAGACACTACATCATTCGAATGGTGCACAATGACCTACATCAGGTCTCAGAAGTGGTTATTATTTTCAAACCTTCTCAAGGATTTATGCTGCTGAAGCGGAGATAGAGGCTCCTGGGACAGGATTACTTCAGCTCACTGGGAAAGAAGGGCTATTTCTGACATTCTTACTTATTCCAAGACAAAAACTTGAATTGTAGAATTTAGTCTTTATTCATATTTAATTGAATGTCATCTTAAAACCATTGAAGTTTTCTGACCCACTTTCAGAAATTAAGACACTTCGGTCACTTTTAATTTCCAGTGTATTGATACACAGTTCACACCTATTTGTTCATCTGCTGAAAAACCTCTTCACTGCTGATACTGTCCTGGTTTCAGCTGGGACAGAGTTAGTTTTCTTCCCAGTAAGAGGTACACCGCTGTGTTTTGGAGTTAGTGCGAGAATAACGGTGACACCACACTGATGGGTTAGGTGTGGCTATGTAGTTCTTGGATCCCAAGTCAAGGATTTTTCAGTTTTCTGTGCTCTGCAGGCGAGCACGAACATGAGAAGCTGAGCAGGAACCTGGCCAGGACAGCTGACCTGAACTGGCCACCTGCACACTATACATGTGCAGTATATAACTGGGGGGAGTTGGCCAAGAGGGGCCAATCACTGCTCAGGAACTGGCTGGGCATCGGTCAGCAGGTGGTGAGAAATCCCACTGCCTACCACTTGTCTTCTCTTCAGTTTTATTTCTCTTTTTCAGTTATACTCCTTTCCATCATCATCATTATTATTATTGGTATATTTCACTATTATTGTCACTATTTTTAGTTATTAAACTGTTATTTCAACCCATGAGTTGTTTGGTTGTTTTGGGTTTTTTTCCTGATTCTTCTCCCCATTCCATTGGGAAAGGGGAGTGAGCGAACAGCTGCGTGGTGCTTAGCTGCTGGCTGGGGTTAAACCACAACTGGTATTTATTCCCTCTCTTTCTATATATTTTACAGCTCAATAATACCCTTACAGTAATTTTTTCAGTAATAACCATACAAAATCAAGCTCCTTCATTTCACTCTTAGAACTGCTGTTCCATATAATATGCCTTCTGATCGCACAGTCATAAACATACACCAAGCAGAAGTACCAAAGTAATTTCCAAAAGTAATCTTTTCTTTAATATAAGCTGATAAAATTTCTAAAGAGTATTCCAGAGAAGGTGACATAAATATTTCCCCCTCAATAATTTTTTTTTAATCAGCATTTCACTGACAGCCCAGACAGCCAGCAGTGATCAGATCAAGCCAGCAGCCTTCTCATCCATTATTACTGATGGTCTTCAACCCTCACACGCACGACCTTTATCACCTATGTACATGCTAGAGCATCAAATTTCCTTTTACTTCTCCTGTCTGCAAGGTCATGAAGGCTTCTCTACATGATAGTCTGACAATCTTCTGTCCTGACCACATGTCCCAAATTTGTAACTACGATTTGGATCAAGGAGGACACAACTTGGACTGAGAAAGTTTCACCTAAGACAGCTTCCTTCTCCCTACAACACGTTTGTTTTCGAACAGGAACATAACCCATTCATACAATAAAGTACATCTGTATTTTATTACTTTTCAAGTCCCGAAGCATTTCTTTGTTCACATGATTTCTTTCTTCTACTACATCACAACAGAGATGAAAACATCAGCTATTGGTTCTCGTTCACTGCTATTCCTTCTAGCATTTCCCTACCTCTTTAAAACGCATGATAAACCAAAAGGTTTTAATTAGATGTTAAGTACTTGCCTTTTATTAAAATTCCGTTCAATTATATTCATTAAACAAGGCAATTCAGAGAAAATAGTTCTTAAAACATAGGCTCTGTAAACACTGTCCACGTATACTGGTCAAGCAATACAGTCTTACCCTCATCAAGCACCACACAATGCTCACCAAATTACTTAAGAAATGAAAAACACTGAGATTACAATTATTTGGGGATCCTAAAATGAAATGTTTAGTTTCTGTGTATATTAAACGAAAATACTTTAGAACTAATGTTTTGATAAAGCACATTAGAAATGTTTGCTTTTTAGAACTTTTAGTCCTGATTTTCTTTTGTCTTTCTTTAGAAACTACTAGAAAGTATACAGAATAATTTATAACTAAAAAAAATATTCATTAGAAAATCTATTGAAACTGAGCCTGGATAAGACTGGTTTGGCCAAGGAATGCTAGAAAAATGGTTAGTCCGGGAAGCTTAAAAAGGTAAACATCAGGTTTTCTTTTAGGGGCAAACATCAGAGGATTTTCTTAAAAAATAAGCTAAAAATGTAAGAGATTATATAAGCCTTTTATTAACACTATTTTAAAAGGAAGATAGTGCAAAATTACCTTCCTTTTCAGTTCTCTTAAGGAAACTTCTTCACATACAATCAAAACATGACACTGCCTTTGCTCAGAGGAATAAATATAAAGCACGTATTTGTGTAGACCTTCTAGCAACTATAATAACTGTATTTGAAAGGAAGATTTAAAAACAGACAATCTACCAGGCAAAACAAACCTGACAGAAACAGTTAATGGCCTTCCAATGACAAGCCATTCCAGCAACAGACCTATCCATTAGAATTAGCAGTACCCTGAGGAGCAACCACAGCCATAGCAAGAGCCTCTACTTTCCAGTCTTTGACAACCAAGAGTTAGTTAGAATAGGTTAGAACGCTGAAGTATGTAGAGCCACTGCTCACGTGAAGGCGTTACGTGGAACGGAAATCCTCTACAACTCTTACACCACTACGTCTACAGCGGTGTACGTACCCACGGACAAACACAGCCACAATCCTCAGTGCTGCCATATCAGAGCAGATGAAAGGTGCGTTTCAGTAGCAGACCTTGACAAACGTCTATAAAGGAGAATTAGAAACAAGCACTATGTTTTCAACAGTTTTCAACAATTTACAGTTTCAAGTATTATTTAGTCATAAAATGCACCTATGCATATTTAATATACACAAATGGTTTTAGCTCTTTGTTTAACTGTCACGTAAGATTATTTAATAATATACCACAAACACAACAGTGAGTACTATAACTTAATAACCTGTGGACAAAAACATATTCTCTTTGCTTTAGGTAAATTTATTTAGATGTCTAATAAATCCAGCAAGTGTTCTTAAATCCTTTTATACTGAAAAAAAAGGTCATCTTTAGTTCCTAATTCTTGTTTTCAACATATTCGCCGTCTTGTACACGCCTTTAAACTCTCTAGCCACCCTTGTAATAGAGCTGTGAGACACTCTCAAATCCCTCTCCATGCACAAATGCACAGCTCTGAAAATTCTTATCATAATGATCTTCACAGATACTATTTCCACTTCCACAGAATGCTTCCCAGCAAGGACAGGAACTTGTACAACACCTACATCAACTTCAGAAGTGTATTTAGCAACAAGTTTCCAACTCCCATTTTCTGCCCAGTACATAAAAATAACTAATACGAAAATTGTTAGAAAACCCAAAATTCATTTTTAGTGTTCTAGAGAAACATGGGTAAACGGAATTATTCAAACTTGCGCATCTGTGTACCACTCCATGCACCGCTACCTATAGTTAGTAACTATTAGAATAGTCTTCGTAAGTCTAGAAATGGATCTGGTAGTAAAGACTAGGACCCCATTCACAGAAAATTTTTGCAACTTCTTGAGCTCAGTTTTTCAGGATGATTTTTGCTATCCTTTAGACTCCCTATTATTCACCATTGCCTCTGTGGGATTGGTTTGATTCAACAATTTGGTATGAACCAGAATTCCCAGGGCCTTGTACATGAAAAGATCTTTGAGCCAAGATATTTCAAAGATAATACTGTTTTACCAAAAAATATCTGATCAGCCCTAGAGATAATAATCTGTATTTGATGTAATGATACCTTGTCTAATAATCTTTGTTGCTCTTCATCTTCATTGTCCTTTTTGTTACTGAACGTACATCCTATCTTTAAAAGTCTGACATAAAGAAAACAGCCAGTGCTAGTGAGCAGACAGGTAACAGGACGCATGCCTCTTCTACGCGAATTGCTAAACATAATTTCACATAGGTATATAATAACACAGTTGCTGACACAATGACTAAGAATAAGGGTCACACACAACAGATCCAGAGGGTCACCAATAAAGGATTTACCCCATTCTGCTCGTTTTCAAGCTAATTCACAAGTATCAGGGAGTCAGGCATTCATGTTCAGTACACGCTATTTTTGTGTAACTTACCTATTTTTGGACAGACTATTAGGTATTTTCAGACTTCAATGACTCTTCACCTGAAGACTCAAAACTACAGCCAACCTTATAGGTTTTCTTCTCCTAAAGCTTAATCTTTGTTTAAATAACAGTCAGAAATATCCACTGCAATTTCTGAACTCTCAGGAATTCTTTTCTTCCTATGACTGTCTCTGGAAGACTACCAGTCCTTCTCAGAGAGTAGAAATAACTGCCTGTATCCTGTGTTACCTGTAAACATTCACTTACTAAGGACTCGTGCTTTAATTCCAAAACACCACTTCCCGTGAGAGACGGGAAAAGTAAAGCTCTGGACAAGCTGCTCCCCAGATTCAGACTATCAGTCCTAGTTCTATGCAAAAGCCAGACCGTCTCTTCCTGCGACGTGATGGCTCTTGACAGAAAAGGTCATTGGCATCTTCCAAACTCAAGCCTTTGTCTCTACTGGCTGTTGCTAAGGTCACACCTTAGCCTTCAGAGACCGTATCTAAAAATCACAATTAGCATCTACTGCTGCTTAGTATACCCAGATTCAGTCTTTCTTTGGCTCTGCAACTTAATGAGTATTTTATTTTAACTCATAGTTCAGAGCACAAGTGAAAGGGACGAGTGTATAATGACAGGATGTATTTTAAAAAAGTGTAACACTCATACTAAACACAATCTTCAACCTACTCAGACTGGAAATTAAAGAAAATGTAGTAAGCCATTATCCTAAGAGTTGTTTGTGGATATACTGTGACTTCAGGCATTGCAGACTTCTTTCTCTGAAAAGGTCATATCATTCTTCAGAAAAGAAAAAAAGAACAAAACCCCTGTGATTCCTTTTATGTCTTTGTATATCACTATTCTGAAGTGAGAAGCTAGCCAAGGTTTCAGAACTCCAGTGGAGACATCTTCCAGCTAATCTGACCTCTTTTCCAAAAGTAATAACTCACAAAAATTTAAGAGTTCAGACATGCCCTTGATTCGTTTTAAAGGGCACATTCTGCTTTTGAAAACAACATCAGTTCAGATAACTCCTAAAGCTTTCTCCAATAACAGCATTCAAGAAAAAAAAAAATCTGAAATTTTATCTCTATAGTATTAACTCTTAACCCTCCCTGGCTGTTTTAAGAATCTTACTTTAATTAGACAGGACATGCAAAATCATGTTGGCTAACTGATGAAACCTGCCTTGCTACACTTTAATATTGGTCAGAAAAAAAGCAGACACTTTTACCTGTGTCACCAAGCAGACTCAGAGATTTTTTAGACGGTTAAATCTGTCTTGCTGGAGGGGTAGAAACAAAAAGGAAAGACGATCCTCTCTCTCCTTCAATCTAGTTTCTACAGTCTCACATATTCTTACTGTAAGTGATTTTTCCAGAGGGATTTGTAATCTCTAGTAAGTAGGACACAGAGCCAAATTTCTGCTGTACTTCAACTTATTTTAGGCGAATTTCTAACCGCACCCATACAGGACATGGGATTCCCCTGACTACATGCTTGTTGAAACTACAGGTTATAAAATTATTCACTGTATTCCTTTGTTGCCTCCAACCAGCAGCTTTTAGAGTAAATACGGCAGCCTTGACAAAAACCTCATCTTGGAGCTTCCGTATGAGAGAAAGGAAATTTTCATGGTGTAGACACCATCACAAAACCAATGAAATTCCCAGTGTGGATGATTAAGTAATCATCTCAACAAATTGTTACTTGTGACCGGAGTCAGCAGTACCATCGTTAAGGTCAAGATAGCAACAGAAAAGAAACAGCAACTAACATGCTGGCACCGCAGAGACTACCCAGACTCCACCACAGGAATGGCAGACCACTGCCCGGGTCTGTATTGCTAAAGCCGAGATCAAAAACCTCCACTGCTCTCTTGTCATCCTCCGAGCTAGTCATTTTATTGCAGAAGGCCGCTAAGTTGGTCAAGTATGATGCCTGCTGCTCTTTTGCGTACCAGGATATTCTAAGTCCTGCCTTCAAATGCTAAACGTGTGAACCAGCTGTAACACCAAAACATTAACAACTCCTCTGGAGTCAGCTGGCAGAGTCCAAAAACTGAACACTGTAATAATATCTACTGTGATGCGAACAGCTTTCAGAATTCTGCACTGAGAAAATTTCTCTCTTTGTATGCATGACCCCTACACGTCCCATTACAGCACGGCTCCTGTCTGAAAGACCGTGTGCTTCCATCAAAGACATAAAACATTTTCAGGAGTCAGCTTGACAAGTACTTTATTCACACAGCTGTGTGTCCATGGGTGGTAGTTCAGAGTATTCGAAGTACTCTATAAAATACTCACTCAGATGACAGAGATGTATCCTCTGAAAAGAAATATATTTTTATCTTCAAGAGACGGCATCCTGCAAGTCAGTTATGGAAAAAGATCTACATAGGCAGCTCATCTCTCTCTTAATAATACACCAGAAAAGGAAAAACAGCATTACAGTGCTACGTGTTCTCAAATAAGAGTGTCTAAAGCAGCATTCAGAAGGACGGTGACTCCAGTACAGAACGGTCAGAAGTTAGCTGAGAGCCGAGGTTAACATGGAGAATGCATGAGAACTGAACTGCTTCTGCCTGAACCAGGGGTGAGGACACAAGAACGAAAAATAAACACACTTATCTTACACCAAACACATTAAAAAGTAATTAAAAATTTAAAGGTAAAATGAGTAAGAGAAGATGCAACTGCTGCTACTGCTCTTGGAATACTTTTCCTGCTGTTTACTACATCCAACAGCCAAGATCACCAGCCCACATACATATTTCTTTCTCAACTATGTCCTATTTTTTTCTGCATCAATAACACGCTGTTCTGTCCCTTGCTACACTTTCCAACAATTTTTCTATTTTACAGCTGGCACACACGTGGTCTACTGTAGTCCTTGTTGTTAATCTTTCAACTAAACCAATCCTTTGATTATCTCAGTGACATCTGAGTATTAAATACAAACACGACCTTTATTTGAAATTGGGCTACAAAAGGTATATAAAACTCCTGTCTAATAGGAACATCATACTTCCGAGATTTCCAGAAGTGTAAGTACAGCACAAACTGGACCTCAGACATTTTAATGTAAATATTTTTAAAGAGAGAGAAGGGGAAATGATCTTATCATTGATCTTTGGCTAATTACACAGTAAGATACAGGTAGACCTTCAAGCAGGAGCGATATACATTCACATACCCATATATATACACATATATATATACATATATACATAAGTTTTTATTCTAAGCTCTGGAATTTTTTTATGCATTCCCAATTCAATACCAGAATTTCCAAATACTGAAACCAGTCTTGCCCCTTCTTTCTTGATATAACTGTAACTATTTAAGTGGGGTCTAAACGCCGGCCTTTCTGAAGGATATCCACACTGATGCGATAAGGCTAACAGCTCTGCAGTCTAATAAAGCTCCAACTTATTCACCTGCAAAAGCAATATGCTCAGAGGTGGCCTATTCTAGTAACGAGCCTGAAAACAACAACTCTATAAATGGCCTAATCTCAGCAAAATGGGCTTCGCAGTGCAAAAACTCCTCTACTGGACTAGAGAAGTTCTGCCCAAACGAGACCTGCTTTTGGCTTGGCAGGCCAGGAAACTCTCCTCCCATATTCCAAATCGGTGTCGCAATTAGCCGTTTGTGTCCAGTTTCTTGACCTATATCTCCCATATAATAAAAATAGCTTACTGGAGGAAAAGCTAATTCACATGCGTACAGTTGTTTTCAGAAGTGAACATTACAGAAGTAATGTTGGACAGAAATACCACTTACCTCTCTTTTTGATGTGAAGAGAGCAAACAGTACCAAGCAATTCTGTTCTATGGTAGGAAAACACCTTTCCTGATTCATCTTTATTGTTCTATATATAGATGTTAATATAAGACCACAAAATTATCTACTCTTTTTCAAATTCAGCCAGAGAAACATTCAGTTAGCAATGCTTTAGACTGTGCCATATTATTTTAGCTACTTATCAAGGTGGTATCTGCTACAATCTCATTTTTACCAAAGCACTGTAGAAAGCACAACTTCTCATGCAAAATTCATGGCAGGACCTTGTCATTGCCCCTAATCAAAAGGAAGCAAATAAATAAATAAATACTGCCAGAGAAATCCATCTCTTTCTTCCCATGTACATAAAGAACTAATGCTTCGAGATAAATCCTCAGAAATCGAGCTCATCATTCTCTTACTGACACAAAATAGTTAAATGACAAATACACATAAACAAACCTTTGCCTGCTCTCTTTACATGAGGTTTCATTTGCAGCACCTACTACTAAATCCTCTTTCTTTAGAGACAGAAATTGTAGCTGTTACCGTACAGGGTCTCACCTTTTGTATCTTCAGTGGTCTTAGTTTTATTCTCTTACTTGCTGGGCTGATCTTTTGAAATAGTAGCGTGAATTTGGCTGTAAACAGCCACTAAGTGTGTTCATTTAAAAAGTCTCAAATGGGTAAAAACAAACATGCTCTGAACATTGATAGTTACTCACGCAGCATAACCAGCTGAAAAAACCCCAGAACTGTACAAAGATAAACCTCTTTGTGAATAAATCGAACACACGCCATTTGGCCCAAGGATCAGTGCCACAGCACATGGCAAACGAGGCAGGCTTAACTGACTGCCTAAACTCAAACACAGATTGATGTTATTTTTACTCTGTAGTCCAAAGACGAGTTCAAAATACTTCAAGACAGATGACTTGAAAGGACAAAAAAAGCATTCGGAGGAAATGCCAGTCGTCCGCAAGCTCTCACCCATTACAGCAAATGGCACTGCATGTTTGCTTATTAACTACTTAGAAACAGCTCTGTCTGGGTAAGTCTGAAATATTCTTATCCAGCAATACATTCCTGAGTGAGAGTGAGTACAGGCTAACGCAAGTCTGGCAGCGAATAATTCATAGTTGGACTAAATTTGTATCCACTGATGCTGTTATTTCAAAACCATCAACGTTGTCAAATACTGGAAATTGTAGTAACACCACTATCAATCCAAAGCAGTAACTAAAACTTGAGGTGACTCCCAGGCTGCTTTAGACAGCTTCCTATATGGTCCTGACTTTAATTTTCTCTTAGTCTGGAGCATTTCTAACATTCCTTGCTGGAAATCATCTATCAGTTTAATGAACACATTCAAGGAAGGCTAACCATAGGGGTGGAGGAGGGACAATATGATTCCTTTGTTACTCACACAGTAGAACTACCCATTTTTCAGTAAATCTGACAGACCCCTAACATTAAATTAACTGAAAGGAAAACCTCATGTTGAACCGTGCTTTCCCATACATATCAAACAGCCTGTGAAATGTCTCAGATTTTATGTTCAAATCCATTAAACATGCTGGAAAGAAAAAAAAGTATAGAAAAATTCATGGTTGAATATCTGCTCACAGAAACCTTCCATACTTTGTTAACTTCATAGCTGAGTAGATCCATGGGGTGCCAAGCAAATCACTGAGCATACTAAACAGCACGGCATGGCATAAATGGAAAAGCAAACCAAGTGAAATATGAATATTCAAAGAACCTTACCATGTAAACCAGTTTCCTATCTAGCTCTCAGCATACAAGCAAGCATGTGGATGTAGGCTAAGAAGCAAAGACTCCTCATGGGAAGTCAACGGGTGTTTAAAAGAATGACGTTTCAGAGCAATGAAGAAATGTGATCATTTACTTGATGGAGCTGTGTTTTGTAAGTGGTTGCGGAAATGCGTGTCATCAGCGGGATCGCACATAGTCTATCATCAAGTACTCAAATACTGCAGTTCTGCAAACCGTAGCATGGTAACAGGCTTCTGATTCAAACAGTGGAGCCTAATTCGCGCTCTCCTGATAAAGCACTATACACAACTATGTAAAAGTCAGTAGGAGGAGGTTAATGGCAGTGAACTAGAATAAAAGTAAATGTCACTACATCTTACTTTTCTGTAAAACCTTCTAAGTAGATAAGACATGTGCAGGAAGCTGTAAAATGTGCCCTTTGCTTACAAGAAAAAGGTCAGTTCTGTGCTAACAAATTGTAATAGGTTAGTCATAAATGATCATATCAGCAGCTGAAATACGGTACCTTACACGTAATTTAAATATTTTTACAACTACCTGAATCATAGAGAAGCACAGTGCAAACCTCCTGCATGCATTAAAATGATGTAATTCGTAAAAGTATGAACATGATACCATGAAAACAGAAAAAATTAGAAATCTTACAGCAGTGAAACGTGCCTAAATAACCAACTGTACAGGCGCCTTTGGCATTAAGGACCAGCACAAGAAATGCTTTTACATATTCTGTGCAGTGATTCTCTGCTGCTTTAAGAGACCAACCTCACAGAACAATCAATTCTACTGGTGTTCAAAGCAATGAAGGAGCAGAGGTTCTGCAGCTCCTCGCATGCACCACCTCTGAGAGCTTGAGCTTCCTTTGCGCTATTCCTAGCATGCAGATTTACACAGACCACCACAGAACACACAGCAGCAGGCTATTACCTTCCACTTCTCTCTCAAGAAATAAAAATCGGCACCACAGAGCAAATACTTTAAGGCCAATACCACAATCCAATGCCACAATCCAATACTGAGAGGGTTCTGTTACAATAAAAGAGTTCTTGGCATAAGGGCAGGTGAGGCTTTTGCTATCCACCTATTATTTTTGTGTCCTGAAGTGTTACTATTCAAAAAAGCTTTTATCAGCTGCGTGGTTAGTTCAGTATTTCCTGATCTTGGTTCTGTTAGATCCCTAGTAGCAGGTCTCCCATACTAAGAGGGTTCAAGCATGGGGGTGAAGCCAGGCTTTGCTAAGAAAAATGAGTCTGGAGCTCCCACCTGCTGAGAAAAGCCAGAGTTAATAGTTCAGAATATTGTTAGGGATATTCCACAGTGATTTCTTCCACCGGTACAGCACATAACACACTCAATACTAAAAGGCTAATTATTGATATTATTTTAATTCACATTCATTAACAAGCCTGTTCAATAAGGTGGAGCATTTTTTTTCTCTGTATAGAGTCATGTATTTCAAAGCTGACAGACCCCTTTAAAGATCAGATGCATACAGAGAATATGAATGTTGCTTAGGCAAGAACATGCTAATGCAGCTCTAACACACATTCGCACTACAGAAACATTTACTCATGCTAGTACTTTACAAAATACAGGGAAAGGATACAATCAGTGAGCAAAAGAAACGCTGTTGCTATCAAAACAGGTTCCCTCTCCAGCCGAACTGAAACTGTTTGCACTGAAAAGCCTTTCTGAAACGGCATTTCTGGTGTAGCTGTAACGGTGCTAACTCTCGCTGGGGTGGCTGCTCACCCACACAGCGGCCGGTGCTAGGACCTATCACTCCCAGGTGTAACAAGCCATTTACCTACTAAAGGCTTCAAGAAGAGGATACAAAACGACTAAGGTAGTTAACCTTTGTAAAGAACATTGTCCATGGCTTTTTTACTTTAATCTGACTAATCCCTATTATACACTTCGTTGTTTTTTGCTTTTTTTTCAGGTGAGTAAACTGATGCTTCTGCCCCTACCAAGACACTTCCTGCTCTGTTGTGCTTATTGTTTACTCTGTACTTTTGAGCAGAACAATGTTTACAATAAGATTCAGAGGGTTTGATGGACCTTGAACTAATCTAAGCTGGAGATGTGAAAGGCATTTTCAACCTAGTAATGAAGTTTTAGAAGAATTTCCTTATGACACTGATGACTTCACGATGAAATTTTAAAATTTACTGAAAGATTACATGACAGAATTGCCTGTGATAACAGCCATGAACTGAAATACGAGGGATTTCCATGAGCACCAACAGCACACAATCCTAAAAAACGAGTGCCTTATTTTGAATAAAATCGAATCTCTATGACTTCATAACTTGTTTTGCAAAACTGATTTCCAGCTACTTCTAAATGGAGATTGTGACATGAACCGAAGATGGCTATTGTTTTTCAAACAGAGTTTGCATATGCAAGTTTTACCCTCTGAGGTGGCTGAAATCACAGAGTCCAGTTTTTCTTCACAAGGAGATCACACCAAGTGCCTCGTGTTCCTCCTCCACCTCTCCGCACATACAAACACAAATGAACTCACTAGATAAAATGCCAGACGGCTGTGAAGCTTACAAAGCTATGTTTATCAAGACACACTCAAGGCTTCCTAATGGGTTTTCTTGCCATAAGACACTTCATCACCTTCACAAATTTATTTTCCGTAGACAAAATTTAATTTGTTGCAGACAAGATTAAAAGGTCATAAACAAAACACTGTCATTCAGTTTGCCCTTTAAAGTCATTTCAAAATATGATATATGATCTGCTTAATTATGTTAGAATTTGGTGTGACTGTATAACTTCTCCAAGATACGCCTGTTTGACATGGTAAGCATCACTGATCAGCTTAAAACATGCATCACTGTCTCAGTGAGAAGTCTAACAGAATGCGAGGAACACAGCATACTAGGTATGCTAAACACTCCCGTTAGCCCTTCTGAATCATAAAACAAATATGAATAATTAGGCAGTATGAACATAAAATCTTCTTGTCACAGGGCATAAGAGTGTGCAGAAGGGAAACTGAGTCCAAAAAAGACTTGTTTTCCTTCACACAGCCATTTTACCACCCACCTGCTGTCAGCATGTTGTGGGTATTTTAAGTCAGAGAAAGTTCAAAAAGCAAGTAAGTTCCCAGAAAAAAAGTCCAGAGACAAAAATACCGTTTCCTGGTCTAGGAAATGGAAGAACAGAGGACATCTGTTCACAGGGCAGATTTTCCCCCTCCAATTTTTCCTTATCTAATACATACCTATGGAAACAGGTGGTTTCCACACAGCCCTATTAGTATGGTGGATGTGCTAACATACATCCAAGAATCACAGGAGAGCATAGAGAAGTATACTGCAAGAAAAATAATTAGGTCTGAAACTAAATGGAGACAAAAGCCTAGAAAATTCTTCTCTGCGCCTATGGCAAGTTATCTGCAAATCATGCAGTGGTTTCACAGATGCATCTTTCTTCAAAGTAATGAAAATAACCTGACTTATGGAATGAGTCAAGTATCTCAGCTAGAGTCCTGCTCAGCACTCTTCCAGGACCACAGTCATCTTGGCTCTGTAATGCAGGAGCATCTGGGTACCTCTCACAGTCACGTGTTGTTGCCTTAGTGGTCAGGGAAGGTGACATTACTATTGGAAATGAATGAAGTGCTAATTAACAAAACGCAGAGTATAATCAAGGTGGCAAAGCAGTTTTCTTCCAAATCAAACAGGAGTCTAGCCAAGTTTCTGAAACTTTGAGAATCTACTGTAATTGTGTTTTTAATGAAACTGCATGGCCAAACACAAGCAGAAATACCAAGTATCTGACCCCTTGAAAAACCTCCGAGCATCTGTAGCTTTTGAACAATGTTCTACTTAATGAACTAACAATGTCTTTTAGGCTATGTGAAGAGATGTCCCAGTTCAGTCAGGACAGCTGAGGTGCTCTAAGGAGAATATAGTTATGATGCTATTTTTACCAACTTTGCTCCTGGAAATGGTATTTCACCTGTTTACTTTTATTATTCCATGGTGTAAGCATGAAGAACAAACAAGCCAGGTACCCATTAGGTGACCTGATGCAATTACTCAAAGTTAAAATCTGGTTATCTTTTTCTTTCAGAAATTATCTCAAAAGACGAAGCCTAT